>NW_028181693.1:0-221312 GCF_963514085.1 Chelon labrosus | reverse complement strand
CAAATCACACATTGCAGCTCAATATTCAGTGAGGACAGGGCCTTTTTAAGTCGAAATGTGCAAAACAGCATCCTATCGCTCTGAAACGGCTGTTTTGCTCTCCACCACATTTACTGTCAGACTGGCCGAATTAGACCGATTCTGCCTCTTTCTTGCCTCTACATGTGAAGAACAGGGTGCTTGTGAGCATATTGTGCAGTTTCCAGCAGGTAGCTGGCTTGGAACGGGACCGGTGGGGCAGAGCAATCCTAGCGGCTCGCCCGAGCAGTGGAAGCCGGCGAGGGTGCGCGTTCAGCCGGATGAATGGGGCGCTGTCAGGGCCCCTCTCGTGGAGGATAAAAATCATGCTTTTTCCCTCATTACACATCCCATGCGAGCTTGTAATGATAAAACCTGATCCAAATCACACATTGCAGCTCAATATTCAGTGAGGACAGGGCCTTTTTAAGTCGAAATGTGCAAAAAAGCATCCTATCGCTCTGAAACGGCTGTTTTGCTCTCCACCACATTTACTGTCAGACTGGCCGAATTAGACCGATTCTGCCTCTTTCTTGCCTCTACATGTGAAGAACAGGGTGCTTGTGAGCATATTGTGCAGTTTCAAGCAGGTAGCTGGCTTGGAACGGGACCGGTGGGGCAGAGCAATCCTAGCGGCTCGCCCGAGCAGTGGAAGCCGGCGAGGGTGCGCGTTCAGCCGGATGAATGGGGCGCTGTCAGGGCCCCTCTCGTGGAGGATAAAAATCATGCTTTTTCCCTCATTACACATCCCATGCGAGCTTGTAATGATAAAACCTGATCCAAATCACACATTGCAGCTCAATATTCAGTGAGGACAGGGCCTTTTTAAGTCGAAATGTGCAAAACAGCATCCTATCGCTCTGAAACGGCTGTTTTGCTCTCCACCACATTTACTGTCAGACTGGCCGAATTAGACCGATTCTGCCTCTTTCTTGCCTCTACATGTGAAGAACAGGGTGCTTGTGAGCATATTGTGCAGTTTCCAGCAGGTAGCTGGCTTGGAACGGGACCGGTGGGGCAGAGCAATCCTAGCGGCTCGCCCGAGCAGTGGAAGCCGGCGAGGGTGCGCGTTCAGCCGGATGAATGGGGCGCTGTCAGGGCCCCTCTCGTGGAGGATAAAAATCATGCTTTTTCCCTCATTACACATCCCATGCGAGCTTGTAATGATAAAACCTGATCCAAATCACACATTGCAGCTCAATATTCAGTGAGGACAGGGCCTTTTTAAGTCGAAATGTGCAAAACAGCATCCTATCGCTCTGAAACGGCTGTTTTGCTCTCCACCACATTTACTGTCAGACTGGCCGAATTAGACCGATTCTGCCTCTTTCTTGCCTCTACATGTGAAGAACAGGGTGCTTGTGAGCATATTGTGCAGTTTCCAGCAGGTAGCTGGCTTGGAACGGGACCGGTGGGGCAGAGCAATCCTAGCGGCTCGCCCGAGCAGTGGAAGCCGGCGAGGGTGCGCGTTCAGCCGGATGAATGGGGCGCTGTCAGGGCCCCTCTCGTGGAGGATAAAAATCATGCTTTTTCCCTCATTACACATCCCATGCGAGCTTGTAATGATAAAACCTCATCCAAATCACACATTGCAGCTCAATATTCAGTGAGGACAGGGCCTTTTTAAGTCGAAATGTGCAAAAAAGCATCCTATCGCTCTGAAACGGCTGTTTTGCTCTCCACCACATTTACTGTCAGACTGGCCGAATTAGACCGATTCTGCCTCTTTCTTGCCTCTACATGTGAAGAACAGGGTGCTTGTGAGCATATTGTGCAGTTTCCAGCAGGTAGCTGGCTTGGAACGGGACCGGTGGGGCAGAGCAATCCTAGCGGCTCGCCCGAGCAGTGGAAGCCGGCGAGGGTGCGCGTTCAGCCGGATGAATGGGGCGCTGTCAGGGCCCCTCTCGTGGAGGATAAAAATCATGCTTTTTCCCTCATTACACATCCCATGCGAGCTTGTAATGATAAAACCTCATCCAAATCACACATTGCAGCTCAATATTCAGTGAGGACAGGGCCTTTTTAAGTCGAAATGTGCAAAAAAGCATCCTATCGCTCTGAAACGGCTGTTTTGCTCTCCACCACATTTACTGTCAGACTGGCCGAATTAGACCGATTCTGCCTCTTTCTTGCCTCTACATGTGAAGAACAGGGTGCTTGTGAGCATATTGTGCAGTTTCCAGCAGGTAGCTGGCTTGGAACGGGACCGGTGGGGCAGAGCAATCCTAGCGGCTCGCCCGAGCAGTGGAAGCCGGCGAGGGTGCGCGTTCAGCCGGATGAATGGGGCGCTGTCAGGGCCCCTCTCGTGGAGGATAAAAATCATGCTTTTTCCCTCATTACACATCCCATGCGAGCTTGTAATGATAAAACCTCATCCAAATCACACATTGCAGCTCAATATTCAGTGAGGACAGGGCCTTTTTAAGTCGAAATGTGCAAAAAAGCATCCTATCGCTCTGAAACGGCTGTTTTGCTCTCCACCACATTTACTGTCAGACTGGCCGAATTAGACCGATTCTGCCTCTTTCTTGCCTCTACATGTGAAGAACAGGGTGCTTGTGAGCATATTGTGCAGTTTCCAGCAGGTAGCTGGCTTGGAACGGGACCGGTGGGGCAGAGCAATCCTAGCGGCTCGCCCGAGCAGTGGAAGCCGGCGAGGGTGCGCGTTCAGCCGGATGAATGGGGCGCTGTCAGGGCCCCTCTCGTGGAGGATAAAAATCATGCTTTTTCCCTCATTACACATCCCATGCGAGCTTGTAATGATAAAACCTCATCCAAATCACACATTGCAGCTCAATATTCAGTGAGGACAGGGCCTTTTTAAGTCGAAATGTGCAAAAAAGCATCCTATCGCTCTGAAACGGCTGTTTTGCTCTCCACCACATTTACTGTCAGACTGGCCGAATTAGACCGATTCTGCCTCTTTCTTGCCTCTACATGTGAAGAACAGGGTGCTTGTGAGCATATTGTGCAGTTTCCAGCAGGTAGCTGGCTTGGAACGGGACCGGTGGGGCAGAGCAATCCTAGCGGCTCGCCCGAGCAGTGGAAGCCGGCGAGGGTGCGCGTTCAGCCGGATGAATGGGGCGCTGTCAGGGCCCCTCTCGTGGAGGATAAAAATCATGCTTTTTCCCTCATTACACATCCCATGCGAGCTTGTAATGATAAAACCTCATCCAAATCACACATTGCAGCTCAATATTCAGTGAGGACAGGGCCTTTTTAAGTCGAAATGTGCAAAAAAGCATCCTATCGCTCTGAAACGGCTGTTTTGCTCTCCACCACATTTACTGTCAGACTGGCCGAATTAGACCGATTCTGCCTCTTTCTTGCCTCTACATGTGAAGAACAGGGTGCTTGTGAGCATATTGTGCAGTTTCCAGCAGGTAGCTGGCTTGGAACGGGACCGGTGGGGCAGAGCAATCCTAGCGGCTCGCCCGAGCAGTGGAAGCCGGCGAGGGTGCGCGTTCAGCCGGATGAATGGGGCGCTGTCAGGGCCCCTCTCGTGGAGGATAAAAATCATGCTTTTTCCCTCATTACACATCCCATGCGAGCTTGTAATGATAAAACCTCATCCAAATCACACATTGCAGCTCAATATTCAGTGAGGACAGGGCCTTTTTAAGTCGAAATGTGCAAAACAGCATCCTATCGCTCTGAAACGGCTGTTTTGCTCTCCACCACATTTACTGTCAGACTGGCCGAATTAGACCGATTCTGCCTCTTTCTTGCCTCTACATGTGAAGAACAGGGTGCTTGTGAGCATATTGTGCAGTTTCCAGCAGGTAGCTGGCTTGGAACGGGACCGGTGGGGCAGAGCAATCCTAGCGGCTCGCCCGAGCAGTGGAAGCCGGCGAGGGTGCGCGTTCAGCCGGATGAATGGGGCGCTGTCAGGGCCCCTCTCGTGGAGGATAAAAATCATGCTTTTTCCCTCATTACACATCCCATGCGAGCTTGTAATGATAAAACCTCATCCAAATCACACATTGCAGCTCAATATTCAGTGAGGACAGGGCCTTTTTAAGTCGAAATGTGCAAAAAAGCATCCTATCGCTCTGAAACGGCTGTTTTGCTCTCCACCACATTTACTGTCAGACTGGCCGAATTAGACCGATTCTGCCTCTTTCTTGCCTCTACATGTGAAGAACAGGGTGCTTGTGAGCATATTGTGCAGTTTCAAGCAGGTAGCTGGCTTGGAACGGGACCGGTGGGGCAGAGCAATCCTAGCGGCTCGCCCGAGCAGTGGAAGCCGGCGAGGGTGCGCGTTCAGCCGGATGAATGGGGCGCTGTCAGGGCCCCTCTCGTGGAGGATAAAAATCATGCTTTTTCCCTCATTACACATCCCATGCGAGCTTGTAATGATAAAACCTCATCCAAATCACACATTGCAGCTCAATATTCAGTGAGGACAGGGCCTTTTTAAGTCGAAATGTGCAAAACAGCATCCTATCGCTCTGAAACGGCTGTTTTGCTCTCCACCACATTTACTGTCAGACTGGCCGAATTAGACCGATTCTGCCTCTTTCTTGCCTCTACATGTGAAGAACAGGGTGCTTGTGAGCATATTGTGCAGTTTCAAGCAGGTAGCTGGCTTGGAACGGGACCGGTGGGGCAGAGCAATCCTAGCGGCTCGCCCGAGCAGTGGAAGCCGGCGAGGGTGCGCGTTCAGCCGGATGAATGGGGCGCTGTCAGGGCCCCTCTCGTGGAGGATAAAAATCATGCTTTTTCCCTCATTACACATCCCATGCGAGCTTGTAATGATAAAACCTGATCCAAATCACACATTGCAGCTCAATATTCAGTGAGGACAGGGCCTTTTTAAGTCGAAATGTGCAAAACAGCATCCTATCGCTCTGAAACGGCTGTTTTGCTCTCCACCACATTTACTGTCAGACTGGCCGAATTAGACCGATTCTGCCTCTTTCTTGCCTCTACATGTGAAGAACAGGGTGCTTGTGAGCATATTGTGCAGTTTCCAGCAGGTAGCTGGCTTGGAACGGGACCGGTGGGGCAGAGCAATCCTAGCGGCTCGCCCGAGCAGTGGAAGCCGGCGAGGGTGCGCGTTCAGCCGGATGAATGGGGCGCTGTCAGGGCCCCTCTCGTGGAGGATAAAAATCATGCTTTTTCCCTCATTACACATCCCATGCGAGCTTGTAATGATAAAACCTGATCCAAATCACACATTGCAGCTCAATATTCAGTGAGGACAGGGCCTTTTTAAGTCGAAATGTGCAAAAAAGCATCCTATCGCTCTGAAACGGCTGTTTTGCTCTCCACCACATTTACTGTCAGACTGGCCGAATTAGACCGATTCTGCCTCTTTCTTGCCTCTACATGTGAAGAACAGGGTGCTTGTGAGCATATTGTGCAGTTTCCAGCAGGTAGCTGGCTTGGAACGGGACCGGTGGGGCAGAGCAATCCTAGCGGCTCGCCCGAGCAGTGGAAGCCGGCGAGGGTGCGCGTTCAGCCGGATGAATGGGGCGCTGTCAGGGCCCCTCTCGTGGAGGATAAAAATCATGCTTTTTCCCTCATTACACATCCCATGCGAGCTTGTAATGATAAAACCTCATCCAAATCACACATTGCAGCTCAATATTCAGTGAGGACAGGGCCTTTTTAAGTCGAAATGTGCAAAAAAGCATCCTATCGCTCTGAAACGGCTGTTTTGCTCTCCACCACATTTACTGTCAGACTGGCCGAATTAGACCGATTCTGCCTCTTTCTTGCCTCTACATGTGAAGAACAGGGTGCTTGTGAGCATATTGTGCAGTTTCCAGCAGGTAGCTGGCTTGGAACGGGACCGGTGGGGCAGAGCAATCCTAGCGGCTCGCCCGAGCAGTGGAAGCCGGCGAGGGTGCGCGTTCAGCCGGATGAATGGGGCGCTGTCAGGGCCCCTCTCGTGGAGGATAAAAATCATGCTTTTTCCCTCATTACACATCCCATGCGAGCTTGTAATGATAAAACCTCATCCAAATCACACATTGCAGCTCAATATTCAGTGAGGACAGGGCCTTTTTAAGTCGAAATGTGCAAAAAAGCATCCTATCGCTCTGAAACGGCTGTTTTGCTCTCCACCACATTTACTGTCAGACTGGCCGAATTAGACCGATTCTGCCTCTTTCTTGCCTCTACATGTGAAGAACAGGGTGCTTGTGAGCATATTGTGCAGTTTCCAGCAGGTAGCTGGCTTGGAACGGGACCGGTGGGGCAGAGCAATCCTAGCGGCTCGCCCGAGCAGTGGAAGCCGGCGAGGGTGCGCGTTCAGCCGGATGAATGGGGCGCTGTCAGGGCCCCTCTCGTGGAGGATAAAAATCATGCTTTTTCCCTCATTACACATCCCATGCGAGCTTGTAATGATAAAACCTGATCCAAATCACACATTGCAGCTCAATATTCAGTGAGGACAGGGCCTTTTTAAGTCGAAATGTGCAAAACAGCATCCTATCGCTCTGAAACGGCTGTTTTGCTCTCCACCACATTTACTGTCAGACTGGCCGAATTAGACCGATTCTGCCTCTTTCTTGCCTCTACATGTGAAGAACAGGGTGCTTGTGAGCATATTGTGCAGTTTCCAGCAGGTAGCTGGCTTGGAACGGGACCGGTGGGGCAGAGCAATCCTAGCGGCTCGCCCGAGCAGTGGAAGCCGGCGAGGGTGCGCGTTCAGCCGGATGAATGGGGCGCTGTCAGGGCCCCTCTCGTGGAGGATAAAAATCATGCTTTTTCCCTCATTACACATCCCATGCGAGCTTGTAATGATAAAACCTGATCCAAATCACACATTGCAGCTCAATATTCAGTGAGGACAGGGCCTTTTTAAGTCGAAATGTGCAAAACAGCATCCTATCGCTCTGAAACGGCTGTTTTGCTCTCCACCACATTTACTGTCAGACTGGCCGAATTAGACCGATTCTGCCTCTTTCTTGCCTCTACATGTGAAGAACAGGGTGCTTGTGAGCATATTGTGCAGTTTCCAGCAGGTAGCTGGCTTGGAACGGGACCGGTGGGGCAGAGCAATCCTAGCGGCTCGCCCGAGCAGTGGAAGCCGGCGAGGGTGCGCGTTCAGCCGGATGAATGGGGCGCTGTCAGGGCCCCTCTCGTGGAGGATAAAAATCATGCTTTTTCCCTCATTACACATCCCATGCGAGCTTGTAATGATAAAACCTGATCCAAATCACACATTGCAGCTCAATATTCAGTGAGGACAGGGCCTTTTTAAGTCGAAATGTGCAAAACAGCATCCTATCGCTCTGAAACGGCTGTTTTGCTCTCCACCACATTTACTGTCAGACTGGCCGAATTAGACCGATTCTGCCTCTTTCTTGCCTCTACATGTGAAGAACAGGGTGCTTGTGAGCATATTGTGCAGTTTCCAGCAGGTAGCTGGCTTGGAACGGGACCGGTGGGGCAGAGCAATCCTAGCGGCTCGCCCGAGCAGTGGAAGCCGGCGAGGGTGCGCGTTCAGCCGGATGAATGGGGCGCTGTCAGGGCCCCTCTCGTGGAGGATAAAAATCATGCTTTTTCCCTCATTACACATCCCATGCGAGCTTGTAATGATAAAACCTGATCCAAATCACACATTGCAGCTCAATATTCAGTGAGGACAGGGCCTTTTTAAGTCGAAATGTGCAAAAAAGCATCCTATCGCTCTGAAACGGCTGTTTTGCTCTCCACCACATTTACTGTCAGACTGGCCGAATTAGACCGATTCTGCCTCTTTCTTGCCTCTACATGTGAAGAACAGGGTGCTTGTGAGCATATTGTGCAGTTTCCAGCAGGTAGCTGGCTTGGAACGGGACCGGTGGGGCAGAGCAATCCTAGCGGCTCGCCCGAGCAGTGGAAGCCGGCGAGGGTGCGCGTTCAGCCGGATGAATGGGGCGCTGTCAGGGCCCCTCTCGTGGAGGATAAAAATCATGCTTTTTCCCTCATTACACATCCCATGCGAGCTTGTAATGATAAAACCTGATCCAAATCACACATTGCAGCTCAATATTCAGTGAGGACAGGGCCTTTTTAAGTCGAAATGTGCAAAAAAGCATCCTATCGCTCTGAAACGGCTGTTTTGCTCTCCACCACATTTACTGTCAGACTGGCCGAATTAGACCGATTCTGCCTCTTTCTTGCCTCTACATGTGAAGAACAGGGTGCTTGTGAGCATATTGTGCAGTTTCCAGCAGGTAGCTGGCTTGGAAGGGGACCGGTGGGGCAGAGCAATCCTAGCGGCTCGCCCGAGCAGTGGAAGCCGGCGAGGGTGCGCGTTCAGCCGGATGAATGGGGCGCTGTCAGGGCCCCTCTCGTGGAGGATAAAAATCATGCTTTTTCCCTCATTACACATCCCATGCGAGCTTGTAATGATAAAACCTGATCCAAATCACACATTGCAGCTCAATATTCAGTGAGGACAGGGCCTTTTTAAGTCGAAATGTGCAAAAAAGCATCCTATCGCTCTGAAACGGCTGTTTTGCTCTCCACCACATTTACTGTCAGACTGGCCGAATTAGACCGATTCTGCCTCTTTCTTGCCTCTACATGTGAAGAACAGGGTGCTTGTGAGCATATTGTGCAGTTTCCAGCAGGTAGCTGGCTTGGAACGGGACCGGTGGGGCAGAGCAATCCTAGCGGCTCGCCCGAGCAGTGGAAGCCGGCGAGGGTGCGCGTTCAGCCGGATGAATGGGGCGCTGTCAGGGCCCCTCTCGTGGAGGATAAAAATCATGCTTTTTCCCTCATTACACATCCCATGCGAGCTTGTAATGATAAAACCTGATCCAAATCACACATTGCAGCTCAATATTCAGTGAGGACAGGGCCTTTTTAAGTCGAAATGTGCAAAACAGCATCCTATCGCTCTGAAACGGCTGTTTTGCTCTCCACCACATTTACTGTCAGACTGGCCGAATTAGACCGATTCTGCCTCTTTCTTGCCTCTACATGTGAAGAACAGGGTGCTTGTGAGCATATTGTGCAGTTTCCAGCAGGTAGCTGGCTTGGAACGGGACCGGTGGGGCAGAGCAATCCTAGCGGCTCGCCCGAGCAGTGGAAGCCGGCGAGGGTGCGCGTTCAGCCGGATGAATGGGGCGCTGTCAGGGCCCCTCTCGTGGAGGATAAAAATCATGCTTTTTCCCTCATTACACATCCCATGCGAGCTTGTAATGATAAAACCTGATCCAAATCACACATTGCAGCTCAATATTCAGTGAGGACAGGGCCTTTTTAAGTCGAAATGTGCAAAAAAGCATCCTATCGCTCTGAAACGGCTGTTTTGCTCTCCACCACATTTACTGTCAGACTGGCCGAATTAGACCGATTCTGCCTCTTTCTTGCCTCTACATGTGAAGAACAGGGTGCTTGTGAGCATATTGTGCAGTTTCCAGCAGGTAGCTGGCTTGGAAGGGGACCGGTGGGGC
Organism: Chelon labrosus; assembly: GCF_963514085.1. Taxonomy (NCBI): domain Eukaryota; kingdom Metazoa; phylum Chordata; class Actinopteri; order Mugiliformes; family Mugilidae; genus Chelon; species Chelon labrosus. The sequence goes on along the minus strand of NW_028181693.1, from coordinate 211,896 downwards.
AGAGCAATCCTAGCGGCTCGCCCGAGCAGTGGAAGCCGGCGAGGGTGCGCGTTCAGCCGGATGAATGGGGCGCTGTCAGGGCCCCTCTCGTGGAGGATAAAAATCATGCTTTTTCCCTCATTACACATCCCATGCGAGCTTGTAATGATAAAACCTGATCCAAATCACACATTGCAGCTCAATATTCAGTGAGGACAGGGCCTTTTTAAGTCGAAATGTGCAAAAAAGCATCCTATCGCTCTGAAACGGCTGTTTTGCTCTCCACCACATTTACTGTCAGACTGGCCGAATTAGACCGATTCTGCCTCTTTCTTGCCTCTACATGTGAAGAACAGGGTGCTTGTGAGCATATTGTGCAGTTTCCAGCAGGTAGCTGGCTTGGAAGGGGACCGGTGGGGCAGAGCAATCCTAGCGGCTCGCCCGAGCAGTGGAAGCCGGCGAGGGTGCGCGTTCAGCCGGATGAATGGGGCGCTGTCAGGGCCCCTCTCGTGGAGGATAAAAATCATGCTTTTTCCCTCATTACACATCCCATGCGAGCTTGTAATGATAAAACCTGATCCAAATCACACATTGCAGCTCAATATTCAGTGAGGACAGGGCCTTTTTAAGTCGAAATGTGCAAAAAAGCATCCTATCGCTCTGAAACGGCTGTTTTGCTCTCCACCACATTTACTGTCAGACTGGCCGAATTAGACCGATTCTGCCTCTTTCTTGCCTCTACATGTGAAGAACAGGGTGCTTGTGAGCATATTGTGCAGTTTCCAGCAGGTAGCTGGCTTGGAACGGGACCGGTGGGGCAGAGCAATCCTAGCGGCTCGCCCGAGCAGTGGAAGCCGGCGAGGGTGCGCGTTCAGCCGGATGAATGGGGCGCTGTCAGGGCCCCTCTCGTGGAGGATAAAAATCATGCTTTTTCCCTCATTACACATCCCATGCGAGCTTGTAATGATAAAACCTGATCCAAATCACACATTGCAGCTCAATATTCAGTGAGGACAGGGCCTTTTTAAGTCGAAATGTGCAAAACAGCATCCTATCGCTCTGAAACGGCTGTTTTGCTCTCCACCACATTTACTGTCAGACTGGCCGAATTAGACCGATTCTGCCTCTTTCTTGCCTCTACATGTGAAGAACAGGGTGCTTGTGAGCATATTGTGCAGTTTCCAGCAGGTAGCTGGCTTGGAACGGGACCGGTGGGGCAGAGCAATCCTAGCGGCTCGCCCGAGCAGTGGAAGCCGGCGAGGGTGCGCGTTCAGCCGGATGAATGGGGCGCTGTCAGGGCCCCTCTCGTGGAGGATAAAAATCATGCTTTTTCCCTCATTACACATCCCATGCGAGCTTGTAATGATAAAACCTGATCCAAATCACACATTGCAGCTCAATATTCAGTGAGGACAGGGCCTTTTTAAGTCGAAATGTGCAAAAAAGCATCCTATCGCTCTGAAACGGCTGTTTTGCTCTCCACCACATTTACTGTCAGACTGGCCGAATTAGACCGATTCTGCCTCTTTCTTGCCTCTACATGTGAAGAACAGGGTGCTTGTGAGCATATTGTGCAGTTTCCAGCAGGTAGCTGGCTTGGAACGGGACCGGTGGGGCAGAGCAATCCTAGCGGCTCGCCCGAGCAGTGGAAGCCGGCGAGGGTGCGCGTTCAGCCGGATGAATGGGGCGCTGTCAGGGCCCCTCTCGTGGAGGATAAAAATCATGCTTTTTCCCTCATTACACATCCCATGCGAGCTTGTAATGATAAAACCTCATCCAAATCACACATTGCAGCTCAATATTCAGTGAGGACAGGGCCTTTTTAAGTCGAAATGTGCAAAAAAGCATCCTATCGCTCTGAAACGGCTGTTTTGCTCTCCACCACATTTACTGTCAGACTGGCCGAATTAGACCGATTCTGCCTCTTTCTTGCCTCTACATGTGAAGAACAGGGTGCTTGTGAGCATATTGTGCAGTTTCCAGCAGGTAGCTGGCTTGGAACGGGACCGGTGGGGCAGAGCAATCCTAGCGGCTCGCCCGAGCAGTGGAAGCCGGCGAGGGTGCGCGTTCAGCCGGATGAATGGGGCGCTGTCAGGGCCCCTCTCGTGGAGGATAAAAATCATGCTTTTTCCCTCATTACACATCCCATGCGAGCTTGTAATGATAAAACCTGATCCAAATCACACATTGCAGCTCAATATTCAGTGAGGAAAGGGCCTTTTTAAGTCGAAATGTGCAAAAAAAGCATCCTATCGCTCTGAAACGGCTGTTTTGCTCTCCACCACATTTACTGTCAGACTGGCCGAATTAGACCGATTCTGCCTCTTTCTTGCCTCTACATGTGAAGAACAGGGTGCTTGTGAGCATATTGTGCAGTTTCCAGCAGGTAGCTGGCTTGGAAGGGGACCGGTGGGGCAGAGCAATCCTAGCGGCTCGCCCGAGCAGTGGAAGCCGGCGAGGGTGCGCGTTCAGCCGGATGAATGGGGCGCTGTCAGGGCCCCTCTCGTGGAGGATAAAAATCATGCTTTTTCCCTCATTACACATCCCATGCGAGCTTGTAATGATAAAACCTGATCCAAATCACACATTGCAGCTCAATATTCAGTGAGGACAGGGCCTTTTTAAGTCGAAATGTGCAAAAAAGCATCCTATCGCTCTGAAACGGCTGTTTTGCTCTCCACCACATTTACTGTCAGACTGGCCGAATTAGACCGATTCTGCCTCTTTCTTGCCTCTACATGTGAAGAACAGGGTGCTTGTGAGCATATTGTGCAGTTTCCAGCAGGTAGCTGGCTTGGAAGGGGACCGGTGGGGCAGAGCAATCCTAGCGGCTCGCCCGAGCAGTGGAAGCCGGCGAGGGTGCGCGTTCAGCCGGATGAATGGGGCGCTGTCAGGGCCCCTCTCGTGGAGGATAAAAATCATGCTTTTTCCCTCATTACACATCCCATGCGAGCTTGTAATGATAAAACCTGATCCAAATCACACATTGCAGCTCAATATTCAGTGAGGACAGGGCCTTTTTAAGTCGAAATGTGCAAAACAGCATCCTATCGCTCTGAAACGGCTGTTTTGCTCTCCACCACATTTACTGTCAGACTGGCCGAATTAGACCGATTCTGCCTCTTTCTTGCCTCTACATGTGAAGAACAGGGTGCTTGTGAGCATATTGTGCAGTTTCCAGCAGGTAGCTGGCTTGGAACGGGACCGGTGGGGCAGAGCAATCCTAGCGGCTCGCCCGAGCAGTGGAAGCCGGCGAGGGTGCGCGTTCAGCCGGATGAATGGGGCGCTGTCAGGGCCCCTCTCGTGGAGGATAAAAATCATGCTTTTTCCCTCATTACACATCCCATGCGAGCTTGTAATGATAAAACCTGATCCAAATCACACATTGCAGCTCAATATTCAGTGAGGACAGGGCCTTTTTAAGTCGAAATGTGCAAAACAGCATCCTATCGCTCTGAAACGGCTGTTTTGCTCTCCACCACATTTACTGTCAGACTGGCCGAATTAGACCGATTCTGCCTCTTTCTTGCCTCTACATGTGAAGAACAGGGTGCTTGTGAGCATATTGTGCAGTTTCCAGCAGGTAGCTGGCTTGGAACGGGACCGGTGGGGCAGAGCAATCCTAGCGGCTCGCCCGAGCAGTGGAAGCCGGCGAGGGTGCGCGTTCAGCCGGATGAATGGGGCGCTGTCAGGGCCCCTCTCGTGGAGGATAAAAATCATGCTTTTTCCCTCATTACACATCCCATGCGAGCTTGTAATGATAAAACCTGATCCAAATCACACATTGCAGCTCAATATTCAGTGAGGACAGGGCCTTTTTAAGTCGAAATGTGCAAAAAAGCATCCTATCGCTCTGAAACGGCTGTTTTGCTCTCCACCACATTTACTGTCAGACTGGCCGAATTAGACCGATTCTGCCTCTTTCTTGCCTCTACATGTGAAGAACAGGGTGCTTGTGAGCATATTGTGCAGTTTCCAGCAGGTAGCTGGCTTGGAACGGGACCGGTGGGGCAGAGCAATCCTAGCGGCTCGCCCGAGCAGTGGAAGCCGGCGAGGGTGCGCGTTCAGCCGGATGAATGGGGCGCTGTCAGGGCCCCTCTCGTGGAGGATAAAAATCATGCTTTTTCCCTCATTACACATCCCATGCGAGCTTGTAATGATAAAACCTGATCCAAATCACACATTGCAGCTCAATATTCAGTGAGGACAGGGCCTTTTTAAGTCGAAATGTGCAAAAAAGCATCCTATCGCTCTGAAACGGCTGTTTTGCTCTCCACCACATTTACTGTCAGACTGGCCGAATTAGACCGATTCTGCCTCTTTCTTGCCTCTACATGTGAAGAACAGGGTGCTTGTGAGCATATTGTGCAGTTTCCAGCAGGTAGCTGGCTTGGAACGGGACCGGTGGGGCAGAGCAATCCTAGCGGCTCGCCCGAGCAGTGGAAGCCGGCGAGGGTGCGCGTTCAGCCGGATGAATGGGGCGCTGTCAGGGCCCCTCTCGTGGAGGATAAAAATCATGCTTTTTCCCTCATTACACATCCCATGCGAGCTTGTAATGATAAAACCTGATCCAAATCACACATTGCAGCTCAATATTCAGTGAGGACAGGGCCTTTTTAAGTCGAAATGTGCAAAACAGCATCCTATCGCTCTGAAACGGCTGTTTTGCTCTCCACCACATTTACTGTCAGACTGGCCGAATTAGACCGATTCTGCCTCTTTCTTGCCTCTACATGTGAAGAACAGGGTGCTTGTGAGCATATTGTGCAGTTTCCAGCAGGTAGCTGGCTTGGAACGGGACCGGTGGGGCAGAGCAATCCTAGCGGCTCGCCCGAGCAGTGGAAGCCGGCGAGGGTGCGCGTTCAGCCGGATGAATGGGGCGCTGTCAGGGCCCCTCTCGTGGAGGATAAAAATCATGCTTTTTCCCTCATTACACATCCCATGCGAGCTTGTAATGATAAAACCTGATCCAAATCACACATTGCAGCTCAATATTCAGTGAGGACAGGGCCTTTTTAAGTCGAAATGTGCAAAACAGCATCCTATCGCTCTGAAACGGCTGTTTTGCTCTCCACCACATTTACTGTCAGACTGGCCGAATTAGACCGATTCTGCCTCTTTCTTGCCTCTACATGTGAAGAACAGGGTGCTTGTGAGCATATTGTGCAGTTTCCAGCAGGTAGCTGGCTTGGAACGGGACCGGTGGGGCAGAGCAATCCTAGCGGCTCGCCCGAGCAGTGGAAGCCGGCGAGGGTGCGCGTTCAGCCGGATGAATGGGGCGCTGTCAGGGCCCCTCTCGTGGAGGATAAAAATCATGCTTTTTCCCTCATTACACATCCCATGCGAGCTTGTAATGATAAAACCTGATCCAAATCACACATTGCAGCTCAATATTCAGTGAGGACAGGGCCTTTTTAAGTCGAAATGTGCAAAACAGCATCCTATCGCTCTGAAACGGCTGTTTTGCTCTCCACCACATTTACTGTCAGACTGGCCGAATTAGACCGATTCTGCCTCTTTCTTGCCTCTACATGTGAAGAACAGGGTGCTTGTGAGCATATTGTGCAGTTTCCAGCAGGTAGCTGGCTTGGAACGGGACCGGTGGGGCAGAGCAATCCTAGCGGCTCGCCCGAGCAGTGGAAGCCGGCGAGGGTGCGCGTTCAGCCGGATGAATGGGGCGCTGTCAGGGCCCCTCTCGTGGAGGATAAAAATCATGCTTTTTCCCTCATTACACATCCCATGCGAGCTTGTAATGATAAAACCTGATCCAAATCACACATTGCAGCTCAATATTCAGTGAGGACAGGGCCTTTTTAAGTCGAAATGTGCAAAACAGCATCCTATCGCTCTGAAACGGCTGTTTTGCTCTCCACCACATTTACTGTCAGACTGGCCGAATTAGACCGATTCTGCCTCTTTCTTGCCTCTACATGTGAAGAACAGGGTGCTTGTGAGCATATTGTGCAGTTTCCAGCAGGTAGCTGGCTTGGAACGGGACCGGTGGGGCAGAGCAATCCTAGCGGCTCGCCCGAGCAGTGGAAGCCGGCGAGGGTGCGCGTTCAGCCGGATGAATGGGGCGCTGTCAGGGCCCCTCTCGTGGAGGATAAAAATCATGCTTTTTCCCTCATTACACATCCCATGCGAGCTTGTAATGATAAAACCTCATCCAAATCACACATTGCAGCTCAATATTCAGTGAGGACAGGGCCTTTTTAAGTCGAAATGTGCAAAACAGCATCCTATCGCTCTGAAACGGCTGTTTTGCTCTCCACCACATTTACTGTCAGACTGGCCGAATTAGACCGATTCTGCCTCTTTCTTGCCTCTACATGTGAAGAACAGGGTGCTTGTGAGCATATTGTGCAGTTTCCAGCAGGTAGCTGGCTTGGAACGGGACCGGTGGGGCAGAGCAATCCTAGCGGCTCGCCCGAGCAGTGGAAGCCGGCGAGGGTGCGCGTTCAGCCGGATGAATGGGGCGCTGTCAGGGCCCCTCTCGTGGAGGATAAAAATCATGCTTTTTCCCTCATTACACATCCCATGCGAGCTTGTAATGATAAAACCTCATCCAAATCACACATTGCAGCTCAATATTCAGTGAGGACAGGGCCTTTTTAAGTCGAAATGTGCAAAACAGCATCCTATCGCTCTGAAACGGCTGTTTTGCTCTCCACCACATTTACTGTCAGACTGGCCGAATTAGACCGATTCTGCCTCTTTCTTGCCTCTACATGTGAAGAACAGGGTGCTTGTGAGCATATTGTGCAGTTTCCAGCAGGTAGCTGGCTTGGAACGGGACCGGTGGGGCAGAGCAATCCTAGCGGCTCGCCCGAGCAGTGGAAGCCGGCGAGGGTGCGCGTTCAGCCGGATGAATGGGGCGCTGTCAGGGCCCCTCTCGTGGAGGATAAAAATCATGCTTTTTCCCTCATTACACATCCCATGCGAGCTTGTAATGATAAAACCTGATCCAAATCACACATTGCAGCTCAATATTCAGTGAGGACAGGGCCTTTTTAAGTCGAAATGTGCAAAACAGCATCCTATCGCTCTGAAACGGCTGTTTTGCTCTCCACCACATTTACTGTCAGACTGGCCGAATTAGACCGATTCTGCCTCTTTCTTGCCTCTACATGTGAAGAACAGGGTGCTTGTGAGCATATTGTGCAGTTTCCAGCAGGTAGCTGGCTTGGAACGGGACCGGTGGGGCAGAGCAATCCTAGCGGCTCGCCCGAGCAGTGGAAGCCGGCGAGGGTGCGCGTTCAGCCGGATGAATGGGGCGCTGTCAGGGCCCCTCTCGTGGAGGATAAAAATCATGCTTTTTCCCTCATTACACATCCCATGCGAGCTTGTAATGATAAAACCTGATCCAAATCACACATTGCAGCTCAATATTCAGTGAGGACAGGGCCTTTTTAAGTCGAAATGTGCAAAACAGCATCCTATCGCTCTGAAACGGCTGTTTTGCTCTCCACCACATTTACTGTCAGACTGGCCGAATTAGACCGATTCTGCCTCTTTCTTGCCTCTACATGTGAAGAACAGGGTGCTTGTGAGCATATTGTGCAGTTTCCAGCAGGTAGCTGGCTTGGAACGGGACCGGTGGGGCAGAGCAATCCTAGCGGCTCGCCCGAGCAGTGGAAGCCGGCGAGGGTGCGCGTTCAGCCGGATGAATGGGGCGCTGTCAGGGCCCCTCTCGTGGAGGATAAAAATCATGCTTTTTCCCTCATTACACATCCCATGCGAGCTTGTAATGATAAAACCTCATCCAAATCACACATTGCAGCTCAATATTCAGTGAGGACAGGGCCTTTTTAAGTCGAAATGTGCAAAACAGCATCCTATCGCTCTGAAACGGCTGTTTTGCTCTCCACCACATTTACTGTCAGACTGGCCGAATTAGACCGATTCTGCCTCTTTCTTGCCTCTACATGTGAAGAACAGGGTGCTTGTGAGCATATTGTGCAGTTTCCAGCAGGTAGCTGGCTTGGAACGGGACCGGTGGGGCAGAGCAATCCTAGCGGCTCGCCCGAGCAGTGGAAGCCGGCGAGGGTGCGCGTTCAGCCGGATGAATGGGGCGCTGTCAGGGCCCCTCTCGTGGAGGATAAAAATCATGCTTTTTCCCTCATTACACATCCCATGCGAGCTTGTAATGATAAAACCTGATCCAAATCACACATTGCAGCTCAATATTCAGTGAGGACAGGGCCTTTTTAAGTCGAAATGTGCAAAAAAGCATCCTATCGCTCTGAAACGGCTGTTTTGCTCTCCACCACATTTACTGTCAGACTGGCCGAATTAGACCGATTCTGCCTCTTTCTTGACTCTACATGTGAAGAACAGGGTGCTTGTGAGCATATTGTGCAGTTTCAAGCAGGTAGCTGGCTTGGAACGGGACCGGTGGGGCAGAGCAATCCTAGCGGCTCGCCCGAGCAGTGGAAGCCGGCGAGGGTGCGCGTTCAGCCGGATGAATGGGGCGCTGTCAGGGCCCCTCTCGTGGAGGATAAAAATCATGCTTTTTCCCTCATTACACATCCCATGCGAGCTTGTAATGATAAAACCTCATCCAAATCACACATTGCAGCTCAATATTCAGTGAGGACAGGGCCTTTTTAAGTCGAAATGTGCAAAACAGCATCCTATCGCTCTGAAACGGCTGTTTTGCTCTCCACCACATTTACTGTCAGACTGGCCGAATTAGACCGATTCTGCCTCTTTCTTGCCTCTACATGTGAAGAACAGGGTGCTTGTGAGCATATTGTGCAGTTTCCAGCAGGTAGCTGGCTTGGAACGGGACCGGTGGGGCAGAGCAATCCTAGCGGCTCGCCCGAGCAGTGGAAGCCGGCGAGGGTGCGCGTTCAGCCGGATGAATGGGGCGCTGTCAGGGCCCCTCTCGTTGAGGATAAAAATCATGCTTTTTCCCTCATTACACATCCCATGCGAGCTTGTAATGATAAAACCTGATCCAAATCACACATTGCAGCTCAATATTCAGTGAGGACAGGGCCTTTTTAAGTCGAAATGTGCAAAACAGCATCCTATCGCTCTGAAACGGCTGTTTTGCTCTCCACCACATTTACTGTCAGACTGGCCGAATTAGACCGATTCTGCCTCTTTCTTGCCTCTACATGTGAAGAACAGGGTGCTTGTGAGCATATTGTGCAGTTTCCAGCAGGTAGCTGGCTTGGAACGGGACCGGTGGGGCAGAGCAATCCTAGCGGCTCGCCCGAGCAGTGGAAGCCGGCGAGGGTGCGCGTTCAGCCGGATGAATGGGGCGCTGTCAGGGCCCCTCTCGTGGAGGATAAAAATCATGCTTTTTCCCTCATTACACATCCCATGCGAGCTTGTAATGATAAAACCTGATCCAAATCACACATTGCAGCTCAATATTCAGTGAGGACAGGGCCTTTTTAAGTCGAAATGTGCAAAACAGCATCCTATCGCTCTGAAACGGCTGTTTTGCTCTCCACCACATTTACTGTCAGACTGGCCGAATTAGACCGATTCTGCCTCTTTCTTGCCTCTACATGTGAAGAACAGGGTGCTTGTGAGCATATTGTGCAGTTTCCAGCAGGTAGCTGGCTTGGAACGGGACCGGTGGGGCAGAGCAATCCTAGCGGCTCGCCCGAGCAGTGGAAGCCGGCGAGGGTGCGCGTTCAGCCGGATGAATGGGGCGCTGTCAGGGCCCCTCTCGTGGAGGATAAAAATCATGCTTTTTCCCTCATTACACATCCCATGCGAGCTTGTAATGATAAAACCTGATCCAAATCACACATTGCAGCTCAATATTCAGTGAGGACAGGGCCTTTTTAAGTCGAAATGTGCAAAACAGCATCCTATCGCTCTGAAACGGCTGTTTTGCTCTCCACCACATTTACTGTCAGACTGGCCGAATTAGACCGATTCTGCCTCTTTCTTGCCTCTACATGTGAAGAACAGGGTGCTTGTGAGCATATTGTGCAGTTTCCAGCAGGTAGCTGGCTTGGAACGGGACCGGTGGGGCAGAGCAATCCTAGCGGCTCGCCCGAGCAGTGGAAGCCGGCGAGGGTGCGCGTTCAGCCGGATGAATGGGGCGCTGTCAGGGCCCCTCTCGTGGAGGATAAAAATCATGCTTTTTCCCTCATTACACATCCCATGCGAGCTTGTAATGATAAAACCTGATCCAAATCACACATTGCAGCTCAATATTCAGTGAGGACAGGGCCTTTTTAAGTCGAAATGTGCAAAACAGCATCCTATCGCTCTGAAACGGCTGTTTTGCTCTCCACCACATTTACTGTCAGACTGGCCGAATTAGACCGATTCTGCCTCTTTCTTGCCTCTACATGTGAAGAACAGGGTGCTTGTGAGCATATTGTGCAGTTTCCAGCAGGTAGCTGGCTTGGAACGGGACCGGTGGGGCAGAGCAATCCTAGCGGCTCGCCCGAGCAGTGGAAGCCGGCGAGGGTGCGCGTTCAGCCGGATGAATGGGGCGCTGTCAGGGCCCCTCTCGTGGAGGATAAAAATCATGCTTTTTCCCTCATTACACATCCCATGCGAGCTTGTAATGATAAAACCTGATCCAAATCACACATTGCAGCTCAATATTCAGTGAGGACAGGGCCTTTTTAAGTCGAAATGTGCAAAAAAGCATCCTATCGCTCTGAAACGGCTGTTTTGCTCTCCACCACATTTACTGTCAGACTGGCCGAATTAGACCGATTCTGCCTCTTTCTTGCCTCTACATGTGAAGAACAGGGTGCTTGTGAGCATATTGTGCAGTTTCCAGCAGGTAGCTGGCTTGGAACGGGACCGGTGGGGCAGAGCAATCCTAGCGGCTCGCCCGAGCAGTGGAAGCCGGCGAGGGTGCGCGTTCAGCCGGATGAATGGGGCGCTGTCAGGGCCCCTCTCGTGGAGGATAAAAATCATGCTTTTTCCCTCATTACACATCCCATGCGAGCTTGTAATGATAAAACCTGATCCAAATCACACATTGCAGCTCAATATTCAGTGAGGACAGGGCCTTTTTAAGTCGAAATGTGCAAAAAAGCGTCCTATCGCTCTGAAACGGCTGTTTTGCTCTCCACCACATTTACTGTCAGACTGGCCGAATTAGACCGATTCTGCCTCTTTCTTGCCTCTGCATGTGAAGAACAGGGTGCTTGTGAGCATATTGTGCAGTTTCAAGCAGGTAGCTGGCTTGGAACGGGACCGGTGGGGCAGAGCAATCCTAGCGGCTCGCCCGAGCAGTGGAAGCCGGCGAGGGTGCGCGTTCAGCCGGATGAATGGGGCGCTGTCAGGGCCCCTCTCGTGGAGGATAAAAATCATGCTTTTTCCCTCATTACACATCCCATGCGAGCTTGTAATGATAAAACCTCATCCAAATCACACATTGCAGCTCAATATTCAGTGAGGACAGGGCCTTTTTAAGTCGAAATGTGCAAAAAAGCGTCCTATCGCTCTGAAACGGCTGTTTTGCTCTCCACCACATTTACTGTCAGACTGGCCGAATTAGACCGATTCTGCCTCTTTCTTGCCTCTGCATGTGAAGAACAGGGTGCTTGTGAGCATATTGTGCAGTTTCAAGCAGGTAGCTGGCTTGGAACGGGACCGGTGGGGCAGAGCAATCCTGAAACGGCTGTTTTGCTCTCCACCACATTTACTGTCAGACTGGCCGAATTAGACCGATTCTGCCTCTTTCTTGCCTCTACATGTGAAGAACAGGGTGCTTGTGAGCATATTGTGCAGTTTCAAGCAGGTAGCTGGCTTGGAACGGGACCGGTGGGGCAGAGCAATCCTAGCGGCTCGCCCGAGCAGTGGAAGCCGGCGAGGGTGCGCGTTCAGCCGGATGAATGGGGCGCTGTCAGGGCCCCTCTCGTGGAGGATAAAAATCATGCTTTTTCCCTCATTACACATCCCATGCGAGCTTGTAATGACAAAACCTCATCCAAATCACACATTGCAGCTCAATATTCAGTGAGGACAGGGCCTTTTTAAGTCGAAATGTGCAAAAAAGCGTCCTATCGCTCTGAAACGGCTGTTTTGCTCTCCACCACATTTACTGTCAGACTGGCCGAATTAGACCGATTCTGCCTCTTTCTTGCCTCTGCATGTGAAGAACAGGGTGCTTGTGAGCATATTGTGCAGTTTCAAGCAGGTAGCTGGCTTGGAACGGGACCGGTGGGGCAGAGCAATCCTAGCGGCTCGCCCGAGCAGTGGAAGCCGGCGAGGGTGCGCGTTCAGCCGGATGAATGGGGCGCTGTCAGGGCCCCTCTCGTGGAGGATAAAAATCATGCTTTTTCCCTCATTACACATCCCATGCGAGCTTGTAATGATAAAACCTCATCCAAATCACACATTGCAGCTCAATATTCAGTGAGGACAGGGCCTTTTTAAGTCGAAATGGGCAAAAAAGCATCCTATCGCTCTGAAACGGCTGTTTTGCTCTCCACCACATTTACTGTCAGACTGGCCGAATTAGACCGATTCTGCCTCTTTCTTGCCTCTGCATGTGAAGAACAGGGTGCTTGTGAGCATATTGTGCAGTTTCAAGCAGGTAGCTGGCTTGGAACGGGACCGGTGGGGCAGAGCAATCCTAGCGGCTCGCCCGAGCAGTGGAAGCCGGCGAGGGTGCGCGTTCAGCCGGATGAATGGGGCGCAGTCAGGGCCCCTCTCGTGGAGGATAAAAATCATGCTTTTTCCCTCATTACACATCCCATGCGAGCTTGTAATGATAAAACCTCATCCAAATCACACATTGCAGCTCAATATTCAGTGAGGACAGGGCCTTTTTAAGTCGAAATGTGCAAAAATGCATCCTATCGCTCTGAAACGGCTGTTTTGCTCTCCACCACATTTACTGTCAGACTGGCCGAATTAGACCGATTCTGCCTCTTTCTTGCCTCTACATGTGAAGAACAGGGTGCTTGTGAGCATATTGTGCAGTTTCAAGCAGGTAGCTGGCTTGGAACGGGACCGGTGGGGCAGAGCAATCCTAGCGGCTCGCCCGAGCAGTGGAAGCCGGCGAGGGTGCGCGTTCAGCCGGATGAATGGGGCGCTGTCAGGGCCCCTCTCGTGGAGGATAAAAATCATGCTTTTTCCCTCATTACACATCCCATGCGAGCTTGTAATGATAAAACCTCATCCAAATCACACATTGCAGCTCAATATTCAGTGAGGACAGGGCCTTTTTAAGTCGAAATGTGCAAAAAAGCGTCCTATCGCTCTGAAACGGCTGTTTTGCTCTCCACCACATTTACTGTCAGACTGGCCGAATTAGACCGATTCTGCCTCTTTCTTGCCTCTGCATGTGAAGAACAGGGTGCTTGTGAGCATATTGTGCAGTTTCAAGCAGGTAGCTGGCTTGGAACGGGACCGGTGGGGCAGAGCAATCCTAGCGGCTCGCCCGAGCAGTGGAAGCCGGCGAGGGTGCGCGTTCAGCCGGATGAATGGGGCGCTGTCAGGGCCCCTCTCGTGGAGGATAAAAATCATGCTTTTTCCCTCATTACACATCCCATGCGAGCTTGTAATGATAAAACCTCATCCAAATCACACATTGCAGCTCAATATTCAGTGAGGACAGGGCCTTTTTAAGTCGAAATGTGCAAAAAAGCGTCCTATCGCTCTGAAACGGCTGTTTTGCTCTCCACCACATTTACTGTCAGACTGGCCGAATTAGACCGATTCTGCCTCTTTCTTGCCTCTGCATGTGAAGAACAGGGTGCTTGTGAGCATATTGTGCAGTTTCAAGCAGGTAGCTGGCTTGGAACGGGACCGGTGGGGCAGAGCAATCCTAGCGGCTCGCCCGAGCAGTGGAAGCCGGCGAGGGTGCGCGTTCAGCCGGATGAATGGGGCGCTGTCAGGGCCCCTCTCGTGGAGGATAAAAATCATGCTTTTTCCCTCATTACACATCCCATGCGAGCTTGTAATGATAAAACCTCATCCAAATCACACATTGCAGCTCCATATTCAGTGAGGACAGGGCCTTTTTAAGTCGAAATGTGCAAAAAAGCGTCCTATCGCTCTGAAACGGCTGTTTTGCTCTCCACCACATTTACTGTCAGACTGGCCGAATTAGACCGATTCTGCCTCTTTCTTGCCTCTGCATGTGAAGAACAGGGTGCTTGTGAGCATATTGTGCAGTTTCAAGCAGGTAGCTGGCTTGGAACGGGACCGGTGGGGCAGAGCAATCCTAGCGGCTCGCCCGAGCAGTGGAAGCCGGCGAGGGTGCGCGTTCAGCCGGATGAATGGGGCGCTGTCAGGGCCCCTCTCGTGGAGGATAAAAATCATGCTTTTTCCCTCATTACACATCCCATGCGAGCTTGTAATGATAAAACCTCATCCAAATCACACATTGCAGCTCAATATTCAGTGAGGACAGGGCCTTTTTAAGTCGAAATGTGCAAAAAAGCGTCCTATCGCTCTGAAACGGCTGTTTTGCTCTCCACCACATTTACTGTCAGACTGGCCGAATTAGACCGATTCTGCCTCTTTCTTGCCTCTGCATGTGAAGAACAGGGTGCTTGTGAGCATATTGTGCAGTTTCAAGCAGGTAGCTGGCTTGGAACGGGACCGGTGGGGCAGAGCAATCCTAGCGGCTCGCCCGAGCAGTGGAAGCCGGCGAGGGTGCGCGTTCAGCCGGATGAATGGGGCGCTGTCAGGGCCCCTCTCGTGGAGGATAAAAATCATGCTTTTTCCCTCATTACACATCCCATGCGAGCTTGTAATGATAAAACCTCATCCAAATCACACATTGCAGCTCAATATTCAGTGAGGACAGGGCCTTTTTAAGTCGAAATGTGCAAAAAAGCGTCCTATCGCTCTGAAACGGCTGTTTTGCTCTCCACCACATTTACTGTCAGACTGGCCGAATTAGACCGATTCTGCCTCTTTCTTGCCTCTGCATGTGAAGAACAGGGTGCTTGTGAGCATATTGTGCAGTTTCAAGCAGGTAGCTGGCTTGGAACGGGACCGGTGGGGCAGAGCAATCCTGAAACGGCTGTTTTGCTCTCCACCACATTTACTGTCAGACTGGCCGAATTAGACCGATTCTGCCTCTTTCTTGCCTCTACATGTGAAGAACAGGGTGCTTGTGAGCATATTGTGCAGTTTCAAGCAGGTAGCTGGCTTGGAACGGGACCGGTGGGGCAGAGCAATCCTAGCGGCTCGCCCGAGCAGTGGAAGCCGGCGAGGGTGCGCGTTCAGCCGGATGAATGGGGCGCTGTCAGGGCCCCTCTCGTGGAGGATAAAAATCATGCTTTTTCCCTCATTACACATCCCATGCGAGCTTGTAATGACAAAACCTCATCCAAATCACACATTGCAGCTCAATATTCAGTGAGGACAGGGCCTTTTTAAGTCGAAATGTGCAAAAAAGCGTCCTATCGCTCTGAAACGGCTGTTTTGCTCTCCACCACATTTACTGTCAGACTGGCCGAATTAGACCGATTCTGCCTCTTTCTTGCCTCTGCATGTGAAGAACAGGGTGCTTGTGAGCATATTGTGCAGTTTCAAGCAGGTAGCTGGCTTGGAACGGGACCGGTGGGGCAGAGCAATCCTAGCGGCTCGCCCGAGCAGTGGAAGCCGGCGAGGGTGCGCGTTCAGCCGGATGAATGGGGCGCTGTCAGGGCCCCTCTCGTGGAGGATAAAAATCATGCTTTTTCCCTCATTACACATCCCATGCGAGCTTGTAATGATAAAACCTCATCCAAATCACACATTGCAGCTCAATATTCAGTGAGGACAGGGCCTTTTTAAGTCGAAATGGGCAAAAAAGCATCCTATCGCTCTGAAACGGCTGTTTTGCTCTCCACCACATTTACTGTCAGACTGGCCGAATTAGACCGATTCTGCCTCTTTCTTGCCTCTGCATGTGAAGAACAGGGTGCTTGTGAGCATATTGTGCAGTTTCAAGCAGGTAGCTGGCTTGGAACGGGACCGGTGGGGCAGAGCAATCCTAGCGGCTCGCCCGAGCAGTGGAAGCCGGCGAGGGTGCGCGTTCAGCCGGATGAATGGGGCGCAGTCAGGGCCCCTCTCGTGGAGGATAAAAATCATGCTTTTTCCCTCATTACACATCCCATGCGAGCTTGTAATGATAAAACCTCATCCAAATCACACATTGCAGCTCAATATTCAGTGAGGACAGGGCCTTTTTAAGTCGAAATGTGCAAAAATGCATCCTATCGCTCTGAAACGGCTGTTTTGCTCTCCACCACATTTACTGTCAGACTGGCCGAATTAGACCGATTCTGCCTCTTTCTTGCCTCTACATGTGAAGAACAGGGTGCTTGTGAGCATATTGTGCAGTTTCAAGCAGGTAGCTGGCTTGGAACGGGACCGGTGGGGCAGAGCAATCCTAGCGGCTCGCCCGAGCAGTGGAAGCCGGCGAGGGTGCGCGTTCAGCCGGATGAATGGGGCGCTGTCAGGGCCCCTCTCGTGGAGGATAAAAATCATGCTTTTTCCCTCATTACACATCCCATGCGAGCTTGTAATGATAAAACCTCATCCAAATCACACATTGCAGCTCAATATTCAGTGAGGACAGGGCCTTTTTAAGTCGAAATGTGCAAAAAAGCGTCCTATCGCTCTGAAACGGCTGTTTTGCTCTCCACCACATTTACTGTCAGACTGGCCGAATTAGACCGATTCTGCCTCTTTCTTGCCTCTGCATGTGAAGAACAGGGTGCTTGTGAGCATATTGTGCAGTTTCAAGCAGGTAGCTGGCTTGGAACGGGACCGGTGGGGCAGAGCAATCCTAGCGGCTCGCCCGAGCAGTGGAAGCCGGCGAGGGTGCGCGTTCAGCCGGATGAATGGGGCGCTGTCAGGGCCCCTCTCGTGGAGGATAAAAATCATGCTTTTTCCCTCATTACACATCCCATGCGAGCTTGTAATGACAAAACCTCATCCAAATCACACATTGCAGCTCAATATTCAGTGAGGACAGGGCCTTTTTAAGTCGAAATGTGCAAAAAAGCGTCCTATCGCTCTGAAACGGCTGTTTTGCTCTCCACCACATTTACTGTCAGACTGGCCGAATTAGACCGATTCTGCCTCTTTCTTGCCTCTGCATGTGAAGAACAGGGTGCTTGTGAGCATATTGTGCAGTTTCAAGCAGGTAGCTGGCTTGGAACGGGACCGGTGGGGCAGAGCAATCCTAGCGGCTCGCCCGAGCAGTGGAAGCCGGCGAGGGTGCGCGTTCAGCCGGATGAATGGGGCGCTGTCAGGGCCCCTCTCGTGGAGGATAAAAATCATGCTTTTTCCCTCATTACACATCCCATGCGAGCTTGTAATGATAAAACCTCATCCAAATCACACATTGCAGCTCAATATTCAGTGAGGACAGGGCCTTTTTAAGTCGAAATGTGCAAAAAAGCGTCCTATCGCTCTGAAACGGCTGTTTTGCTCTCCACCACATTTACTGTCAGACTGGCCGAATTAGACCGATTCTGCCTCTTTCTTGCCTCTGCATGTGAAGAACAGGGTGCTTGTGAGCATATTGTGCAGTTTCAAGCAGGTAGCTGGCTTGGAACGGGACCGGTGGGGCAGAGCAATCCTAGCGGCTCGCCCGAGCAGTGGAAGCCGGCGAGGGTGCGCGTTCAGCCGGATGAATGGGGCGCTGTCAGGGCCCCTCTCGTGGAGGATAAAAATCATGCTTTTTCCCTCATTACACATCCCATGCGAGCTTGTAATGATAAAACCTCATCCAAATCACACATTGCAGCTCAATATTCAGTGAGGACAGGGCCTTTTTAAGTCGAAATGTGCAAAAAAGCGTCCTATCGCTCTGAAACGGCTGTTTTGCTCTCCACCACATTTACTGTCAGACTGGCCGAATTAGACCGATTCTGCCTCTTTCTTGCCTCTGCATGTGAAGAACAGGGTGCTTGTGAGCATATTGTGCAGTTTCAAGCAGGTAGCTGGCTTGGAACGGGACCGGTGGGGCAGAGCAATCCTAGCGGCTCGCCCGAGCAGTGGAAGCCGGCGAGGGTGCGCGTTCAGCCGGATGAATGGGGCGCTGTCAGGGCCCCTCTCGTGGAGGATAAAAATCATGCTTTTTCCCTCATTACACATCCCATGCGAGCTTGTAATGATAAAACCTCATCCAAATCACACATTGCAGCTCAATATTCAGTGAGGACAGGGCCTTTTTAAGTCGAAATGTGCAAAAAAGCATCATATCGCTCTGAAACGGCTGTTTTGCTCTCCACCACATTTACTGTCAGACTGGCCGAATTAGACCGATTCTGCCTCTTTCTTGCCTCTACATGTGAAGAACAGGGTGCTTGTGAGCATATTGTGCAGTTTCAAGCAGGTAGCTGGCTTGGAACGGGACCGGTGGGGCAGAGCAATCCTAGCGGCTCGCCCGAGCAGTGGAAGCCGGCGAGGGTGCGCGTTCAGCCGGATGAATGGGGCGCTGTCAGGGCCCCTCTCGTGGAGGATAAAAATCATGCTTTTTCCCTCATTACACATCCCATGCGAGCTTGTAATGATAAAACCTCATCCAAATCACACATTGCAGCTCAATATTCAGTGAGGACAGGGCCTTTTTAAGTCGAAATGTGCAAAAAAGCATCCTATCGCTCTGAAACGGCTGTTTTGCTCTCCACCACATTTACTGTCAGACTGGCCGAATTAGACCGATTCTGCCTCTTTCTTGCCTCTGCATGTGAAGAACAGGGTGCTTGTGAGCATATTGTGCAGTTTCAAGCAGGTAGCTGGCTTGGAACGGGACCGGTGGGGCAGAGCAATCCTAGCGGCTCGCCCGAGCAGTGGAAGCCGGCGAGGGTGCGCGTTCAGCCGGATGAATGGGGCGCTGTCAGGGCCCCTCTCGTGGAGGATAAAAATCATGCTTTTTCCCTCATTACACATCCCATGCGAGCTTGTAATGATAAAACCTCATCCAAATCACACATTGCAGCTCAATATTCAGTGAGGACAGGGCCTTTTTAAGTCGAAATGTGCAAAAAAGCATCCTATCGCTCTGAAACGGCTGTTTTGCTCTCCACCACATTTACTGTCAGACTGGCCGAATTAGACCGATTCTGCCTCTTTCTTGCCTCTGCATGTGAAGAACAGGGTGCTTGTGAGCATATTGTGCAGTTTCAAGCAGGTAGCTGGCTTGGAACGGGACCGGTGGGGCAGAGCAATCCTAGCGGCTCGCCCGAGCAGTGGAAGCCGGCGAGGGTGCGCGTTCAGCCGGATGAATGGGGCGCTGTCAGGACCCCTCTCGTGGAGTATAAAAATCATGCTTTTTCCCTCATTACACATCCCATGCGAGCTTGTAATGATAAAACCTCATCCAAATCACACATTGCAGCTCAATATTCAGTGAGGACAGGGCCTTTTTAAGTCGAAATGTGCAAAAAAGCATCCTATCGCTCTGAAACGGCTGTTTTGCTCTCCACCACATTTACTGTCAGACTGGCCGAATTAGACCGATTCTGCCTCTTTCTTGCCTCTGCATGTGAAGAACAGGGTGCTTGTGAGCATATTGTGCAGTTTCAAGCAGGTAGCTGGCTTGGAACGGGACCGGTGGGGCAGAGCAATCCTAGCGGCTCGCCCGAGCAGTGGAAGCCGGCGAGGGTGCGCGTTCAGCCGGATGAATGGGGCGCTGTCAGGGCCCCTCTCGTGGAGGATAAAAATCATGCTTTTTCCCTCATTACACATCCCATGCGAGCTTGTAATGACAAAACCTCATCCAAATCACACATTGCAGCTCAATATTCAGTGAGGACAGGGCCTTTTTAAGTCGAAATGTGCAAAAAAGCATCCTATCGCTCTGAAACGGCTGTTTTGCTCTCCACCACATTTACTGTCAGACTGGCCGAATTAGACCGATTCTGCCTCTTTCTTGCCTCTGCATGTGAAGAACAGGGTGCTTGTGAGCATATTGTGCAGTTTCAAGCAGGTAGCTGGCTTGGAACGGGACCGGTGGGGCAGAGCAATCCTAGCGGCTCGCCCGAGCAGTGGAAGCCGGCGAGGGTGCGCGTTCAGCCGGATGAATGGGGCGCTGTCAGGGCCCCTCTCGTGGAGGATAAAAATCATGCTTTTTCCCTCATTACACATCCCATGCGAGCTTGTAATGATAAAACCTCATCCAAATCACACATTGCAGCTCAAT
This sequence comes from Chelon labrosus, assembly GCF_963514085.1. NCBI lineage: Eukaryota > Metazoa > Chordata > Actinopteri > Mugiliformes > Mugilidae > Chelon > Chelon labrosus. Next base: position 191,825 of record NW_028181693.1, on the reverse strand, counting down.
ATTCAGTGAGGACAGGGCCTTTTTAAGTCGAAATGTGCAAAAAAGCATCCTATCGCTCTGAAACGGCTGTTTTGCTCTCCACCACATTTACTGTCAGACTGGCCGAATTAGACCGATTCTGCCTCTTTCTTGCCTCTGCATGTGAAGAACAGGGTGCTTGTGAGCATATTGTGCAGTTTCAAGCAGGTAGCTGGCTTGGAACGGGACCGGTGGGGCAGAGCAATCCTAGCGGCTCGCCCGAGCAGTGGAAGCCGGCGAGGGTGCGCGTTCAGCCGGATGAATGGGGCGCTGTCAGGACCCCTCTCGTGGAGTATAAAAATCATGCTTTTTCCCTCATTACACATCCCATGCGAGCTTGTAATGATAAAACCTCATCCAAATCACACATTGCAGCTCAATATTCAGTGAGGACAGGGCCTTTTTAAGTCGAAATGTGCAAAAAAGCATCCTATCGCTCTGAAACGGCTGTTTTGCTCTCCACCACATTTACTGTCAGACTGGCCGAATTAGACCGATTCTGCCTCTTTCTTGCCTCTGCATGTGAAGAACAGGGTGCTTGTGAGCATATTGTGCAGTTTCAAGCAGGTAGCTGGCTTGGAACGGGACCGGTGGGGCAGAGCAATCCTAGCGGCTCGCCCGAGCAGTGGAAGCCGGCGAGGGTGCGCGTTCAGCCGGATGAATGGGGCGCTGTCAGGGCCCCTCTCGTGGAGGATAAAAATCATGCTTTTTCCCTCATTACACATCCCATGCGAGCTTGTAATGACAAAACCTCATCCAAATCACACATTGCAGCTCAATATTCAGTGAGGACAGGGCCTTTTTAAGTCGAAATGTGCAAAAAAGCATCCTATCGCTCTGAAACGGCTGTTTTGCTCTCCACCACATTTACTGTCAGACTGGCCGAATTAGACCGATTCTGCCTCTTTCATGCCTCTGCATGTGAAGAACAGGGTGCTTGTGAGCATATTGTGCAGTTTCAAGCAGGTAGCTGGCTTGGAACGGGACCGGTGGGGCAGAGCAATCCTAGCGGCTCGCCCGAGCAGTGGAAGCCGGCGAGGGTGCGCGTTCAGCCGGATGAATGGGGCGCTGTCAGGGCCCCTCTCGTGGAGGATAAAAATCATGCTTTTTCCCTCATTACACATCCCATGCGAGCTTGTAATGATAAAACCTCATCCAAATCACACATTGCAGCTCAATATTCAGTGAGGACAGGGCCTTTTTAAGTCGAAATGTGCAAAAAAGCATCCTATCGCTCTGAAACGGCTGTTTTGCTCTCCACCACATTTACTGTCAGACTGGCCGAATTAGACCGATTCTGCCTCTTTCTTGCCTCTGCATGTGAAGAACAGGGTGCTTGTGAGCATATTGTGCAGTTTCAAGCAGGTAGCTGGCTTGGAACGGGACCGGTGGGGCAGAGCAATCCTAGCGGCTCGCCCGAGCAGTGGAAGCCGGCGAGGGTGCGCGTTCAGCCGGATGAATGGGGCGCTGTCAGGGCCCCTCTCGTGGAGGATAAAAATCATGCTTTTTCCCTCATTACACATCCCATGCGAGCTTGTAATGACAAAACCTCATCCAAATCACACATTGCAGCTCAATATTCAGTGAGGACAGGGCCTTTTTAAGTCGAAATGTGCAAAAAAGCATCCTATCGCTCTGAAACGGCTGTTTTGCTCTCCACCACATTTACTGTCAGACTGGCCGAATTAGACCGATTCTGCCTCTTTCTTGCCTCTGCATGTGAAGAACAGGGTGCTTGTGAGCATATTGTGCAGTTTCAAGCAGGTAGCTGGCTTGGAACGGGACCGGTGGGGCAGAGCAATCCTAGCGGCTCGCCCGAGCAGTGGAAGCCGGCGAGGGTGCGCGTTCAGCCGGATGAATGGGGCGCTGTCAGGGCCCCTCTCGTGGAGGATAAAAATCATGCTTTTTCCCTCATTACACATCCCATGCGAGCTTGTAATGACAAAACCTCATCCAAATCACACATTGCAGCTCAATATTCAGTGAGGACAGGGCCTTTTTAAGTCGAAATGTGCAAAAAAGCATCCTATCGCTCTGAAACGGCTGTTTTGCTCTCCACCACATTTACTGTCAGACTGGCCGAATTAGACCGATTCTGCCTCTTTCTTGCCTCTGCATGTGAAGAACAGGGTGCTTGTGAGCATATTGTGCAGTTTCAAGCAGGTAGCTGGCTTGGAACGGGACCGGTGGGGCAGAGCAATCCTAGCGGCTCGCCCGAGCAGTGGAAGCCGGCGAGGGTGCGCGTTCAGCCGGATGAATGGGGCGCTGTCAGGACCCCTCTCGTGGAGTATAAAAATCATGCTTTTTCCCTCATTACACATCCCATGCGAGCTTGTAATGATAAAACCTCATCCAAATCACACATTGCAGCTCAATATTCAGTGAGGACAGGGCCTTTTTAAGTCGAAATGTGCAAAAAAGCATCCTATCGCTCTGAAACGGCTGTTTTGCTCTCCACCACATTTACTGTCAGACTGGCCGAATTAGACCGATTCTGCCTCTTTCTTGCCTCTGCATGTGAAGAACAGGGTGCTTGTGAGCATATTGTGCAGTTTCAAGCAGGTAGCTGGCTTGGAACGGGACCGGTGGGGCAGAGCAATCCTAGCGGCTCGCCCGAGCAGTGGAAGCCGGCGAGGGTGCGCGTTCAGCCGGATGAATGGGGCGCTGTCAGGGCCCCTCTCGTGGAGGATAAAAATCATGCTTTTTCCCTCATTACACATCCCATGCGAGCTTGTAATGACAAAACCTCATCCAAATCACACATTGCAGCTCAATATTCAGTGAGGACAGGGCCTTTTTAAGTCGAAATGTGCAAAAAAGCATCCTATCGCTCTGAAACGGCTGTTTTGCTCTCCACCACATTTACTGTCAGACTGGCCGAATTAGACCGATTCTGCCTCTTTCTTGCCTCTGCATGTGAAGAACAGGGTGCTTGTGAGCATATTGTGCAGTTTCAAGCAGGTAGCTGGCTTGGAACGGGACCGGTGGGGCAGAGCAATCCTAGCGGCTCGCCCGAGCAGTGGAAGCCGGCGAGGGTGCGCGTTCAGCCGGATGAATGGGGCGCTGTCAGGGCCCCTCTCGTGGAGGATAAAAATCATGCTTTTTCCCTCATTACACATCCCATGCGAGCTTGTAATGATAAAACCTCATCCAAATCACACATTGCAGCTCAATATTCAGTGAGGACAGGGCCTTTTTAAGTCGAAATGTGCAAAAAAGCATCCTATCGCTCTGAAACGGCTGTTTTGCTCTCCACCACATTTACTGTCAGACTGGCCGAATTAGACCGATTCTGCCTCTTTCTTGCCTCTGCATGTGAAGAACAGGGTGCTTGTGAGCATATTGTGCAGTTTCAAGCAGGTAGCTGGCTTGGAACGGGACCGGTGGGGCAGAGCAATCCTAGCGGCTCGCCCGAGCAGTGGAAGCCGGCGAGGGTGCGCGTTCAGCCGGATGAATGGGGCGCTGTCAGGGCCCCTCTCGTGGAGGATAAAAATCATGCTTTTTCCCTCATTACACATCCCATGCGAGCTTGTAATGACAAAACCTCATCCAAATCACACATTGCAGCTCAATATTCAGTGAGGACAGGGCCTTTTTAAGTCGAAATGTGCAAAAAAGCATCCTATCGCTCTGAAACGGCTGTTTTGCTCTCCACCACATTTACTGTCAGACTGGCCGAATTAGACCGATTCTGCCTCTTTCTTGACTCTGCATGTGAAGAACAGGGTGCTTGTGAGCATATTGTGCAGTTTCAAGCAGGTAGCTGGCTTGGAACGGGACCGGTGGGGCAGAGCAATCCTAGCGGCTCGCCCGAGCAGTGGAAGCCGGCGAGGGTGCGCGTTCAGCCGGATGAATGGGGCGCTGTCAGGGCCCCTCTCGTGGAGGATAAAAATCATGCTTTTTCCCTCATTACACATCCCATGCGAGCTTGTAATGATAAAACCTCATCCAAATCACACATTGCAGATCAATATTCAGTGAGGACAGGGCCTTTTTAAGTCGAAATGTGCAAAAAAGCGTCCTATCGCTCTGAAACGGCTGTTTTGCTCTCCACCACATTTACTGTCAGACTGGCCGAATTAGACCGATTCTGCCTCTTTCTTGCCTCTGCATGTGAAGAACAGGGTGCTTGTGAGCATATTGTGCAGTTTCAAGCAGGTAGCTGGCTTGGAACGGGACCGGTGGGGCAGAGCAATCCTAGCGGCTCGCCCGAGCAGTGGAAGCCGGCGAGGGTGCGCGTTCAGCCGGATGAATGGGGCGCTGTCAGGGCCCCTCTCGTGGAGGATAAAAATCATGCTTTTTCCCTCATTACACATCCCATGCGAGCTTGTAATGATAAAACCTCATCCAAATCACACATTGCAGCTCAATATTCAGTGAGGACAGGGCCTTTTTAAGTCGAAATGTGCAAAAAAGCATCCTATCGCTCTGAAACGGCTGTTTTGCTCTCCACCACATTTACTGTCAGACTGGCCGAATTAGACCGATTCTGCCTCTTTCTTGCCTCTACATGTGAAGAACAGGGTGCTTGTGAGCATATTGTGCAGTTTCAAGCAGGTAGCTGGCTTGGAACGGGACCGGTGGGGCAGAGCAATCCTAGCGGCTCGCCCGAGCAGTGGAAGCCGGCGAGGGTGCGCGTTCAGCCGGATGAATGGGGCGCTGTCAGGGCCCCTCTCGTGGAGGATAAAAATCATGCTTTTTCCCTCATTACACATCCCATGCGAGCTTGTAATGATAAAACCTCATCCAAATCACACATTGCAGCTCAATATTCAGTGAGGACAGGGCCTTTTTAAGTCGAAATGTGCAAAAAAGCATCCTATCGCTCTGAAACGGCTGTTTTGCACTCCACCACATTTACTGTCAGACTGGCCGAATTAGACCGACTCTGCCGCTTTCTTGCCTCTGCATGTGAAGAACAGGGTGCTTGTGAGCCTATTGTGCAGTTTCAAGCAGGTAGCTGGCTTGGAACGGGACCGGTGGGGCAGAGCAATCCTAGCGGCTCGCCCGAGCAGTGGAAGCCGGCGAGGGTGCGCGTTCAGCCGGATGAATGGGGCGCTGTCAGGGCCCCTCTCGTGGAGGATAAAAATCATGCTTTTTCCCTCATTACACATCCCATGCGAGCTTGTAATGATAAAACCTCATCCAAATCACACATTGCAGCTCAATATTCAGTGAGGACAGGGCCTTTTTAAGTCGAAATGTGCAAAAAAGCATCCTATCGCTCTGAAACGGCTGTTTTGCTCTCCACCACATTTACTGTCAGACTGGCCGAATTAGACCGATTCTGCCTCTTTCTTGCCTCTGCATGTGAAGAACAGGGTGCTTGTGAGCCTATTGTGCAGTTTCAAGCAGGTAGCTGGCTTGGAACGGGACCGGTGGGGCAGAGCAATCATAGCGGCTCGCCCGAGCAGTGGAAGCCGGCGAGGGTGCGCGTTCAGCCGGATGAATGGGGCGCTGTCAGGGCCCCTCTCGTGGAGGATAAAAATCATGCTTTTTCCCTCATTACACATCCCATGCGAGCTTGTAATGATAAAACCTCATCCAAATCACACATTGCAGCTCAATATTCAGTGAGGACAGGGCCTTTTTAAGTCGAAATGTGCAAAAAAGCATCCTATCGCTCTGAAACGGCTGTTTTGCTCTCCACCACATTTACTGTCAGACTGGCCGAATTAGACCGATTCTGCCTCTTTCTTGCCTCTGCATGTGAAGAACAGGGTGCTTGTGAGCATATTGTGCAGTTTCAAGCAGGTAGCTGGCTTGGAACGGGACCGGTGGGGCAGAGCAATCCTAGCGGCTCGCCCGAGCAGTGGAAGCCGGCGAGGGTGCGCGTTCAGCCGGATGAATGGGGCGCTGTCAGGGCCCCTCTCGTGGAGGATAAAAATCATGCTTTTTCCCTCATTACACATCCCATGCGAGCTTGTAATGACAAAACCTCATCCAAATCACACATTGCAGCTCAATATTCAGTGAGGACAGGGCCTTTTTAAGTCGAAATGTGCAAAAAAGCATCCTATCGCTCTGAAACGGCTGTTTTGCTCTCCACCACATTTACTGTCAGACTGGCCGAATTAGACCGATTCTGCCTCTTTCTTGCCTCTGCATGTGAAGAACAGGGTGCTTGTGAGCATATTGTGCAGTTTCAAGCAGGTAGCTGGCTTGGAACGGGACCGGTGGGGCAGAGCAATCCTAGCGGCTCGCCCGAGCAGTGGAAGCCGGCGAGGGTGCGCGTTCAGCCGGATGAATGGGGCGCTGTCAGGGCCCCTCTCGTGGAGGATAAAAATCATGCTTTTTCCCTCATTACACATCCCATGCGAGCTTGTAATGATAAAACCTCATCCAAATCACACATTGCAGATCAATATTCAGTGAGGACAGGGCCTTTTTAAGTCGAAATGTGCAAAAAAGCGTCCTATCGCTCTGAAACGGCTGTTTTGCTCTCCACCACATTTACTGTCAGACTGGCCGAATTAGACCGATTCTGCCTCTTTCTTGCCTCTGCATGTGAAGAACAGGGTGCTTGTGAGCATATTGTGCAGTTTCAAGCAGGTAGCTGGCTTGGAACGGGACCGGTGGGGCAGAGCAATCCTAGCGGCTCGCCCGAGCAGTGGAAGCCGGCGAGGGTGCGCGTTCAGCCGGATGAATGGGGCGCTGTCAGGGCCCCTCTCGTGGAGGATAAAAATCATGCTTTTTCCCTCATTACACATCCCATGCGAGCTTGTAATGATAAAACCTCATCCAAATCACACATTGCAGCTCAATATTCAGTGAGGACAGGGCCTTTTTAAGTCGAAATGTGCAAAAAAGCATCCTATCGCTCTGAAACGGCTGTTTTGCTCTCCACCACATTTACTGTCAGACTGGCCGAATTAGACCGATTCTGCCTCTTTCTTGCCTCTGCATGTGAAGAACAGGGTGCTTGTGAGCATATTGTGCAGTTTCAAGCAGGTAGCTGGCTTGGAACGGGACCGGTGGGGCAGAGCAATCCTAGCGGCTCGCCCGAGCAGTGGAAGCCGGCGAGGGTGCGCGTTCAGCCGGATGAATGGGGCGCTGTCAGGGCCCCTCTCGTGGAGGATAAAAATCATGCTTTTTCCCTCATTACACATCCCATGCGAGCTTGTAATGACAAAACCTCATCCAAATCACACATTGCAGCTCAATATTCAGTGAGGACAGGGCCTTTTTAAGTCGAAATGTGCAAAAAAGCATCCTATCGCTCTGAAACGGCTGTTTTGCTCTCCACCACATTTACTGTCAGACTGGCCGAATTAGACCGATTCTGCCTCTTTCTTGCCTCTGCATGTGAAGAACAGGGTGCTTGTGAGCATATTGTGCAGTTTCAAGCAGGTAGCTGGCTTGGAACGGGACCGGTGGGGCAGAGCAATCCTAGCGGCTCGCCCGAGCAGTGGAAGCCGGCGAGGGTGCGCGTTCAGCCGGATGAATGGGGCGCTGTCAGGGCCCCTCTCGTGGAGGATAAAAATCATGCTTTTTCCCTCATTACACATCCCATGCGAGCTTGTAATGATAAAACCTCATCCAAATCACACATTGCAGCTCAATATTCAGTGAGGACAGGGCCTTTTTAAGTCGAAATGTGCAAAAAAGCATCCTATCGCTCTGAAACGGCTGTTTTGCTCTCCACCACATTTACTGTCAGACTGGCCGAATTAGACCGATTCTGCCTCTTTCTTGCCTCTACATGTGAAGAACAGGGTGCTTGTGAGCATATTGTGCAGTTTCAAGCAGGTAGCTGGCTTGGAACGGGACCGGTGGGGCAGAGCAATCCTAGCGGCTCGCCCGAGCAGTGGAAGCCGGCGAGGGTGCGCGTTCAGCCGGATGAATGGGGCGCTGTCAGGGCCCCTCTCGTGGAGGATAAAAATCATGCTTTTTCCCTCATTACACATCCCATGCGAGCTTGTAATGATAAAACCTCATCCAAATCACACATTGCAGCTCAATATTCAGTGAGGACAGGGCCTTTTTAAGTCGAAATGTGCAAAAAAGCATCCTATCGCTCTGAAACGGCTGTTTTGCTCTCCACCACATTTACTGTCAGACTGGCCGAATTAGACCGATTCTGCCTCTTTCTTGCCTCTGCATGTGAAGAACAGGGTGCTTGTGAGCATATTGTGCAGTTTCAAGCAGGTAGCTGGCTTGGAACGGGACCGGTGGGGCAGAGCAATCCTAGCGGCTCGCCCGAGCAGTGGAAGCCGGCGAGGGTGCGCGTTCAGCCGGATGAATGGGGCGCTGTCAGGGCCCCTCTCGTGGAGGATAAAAATCATGCTTTTTCCCTCATTACACATCCCATGCGAGCTTGTAATGACAAAACCTCATCCAAATCACACATTGCAGCTCAATATTCAGTGAGGACAGGGCCTTTTTAAGTCGAAATGTGCAAAAAAGCATCCTATCGCTCTGAAACGGCTGTTTTGCTCTCCACCACATTTACTGTCAGACTGGCCGAATTAGACCGATTCTGCCTCTTTCTTGCCTCTGCATGTGAAGAACAGGGTGCTTGTGAGCATATTGTGCAGTTTCAAGCAGGTAGCTGGCTTGGAACGGGACCGGTGGGGCAGAGCAATCCTAGCGGCTCGCCCGAGCAGTGGAAGCCGGCGAGGGTGCGCGTTCAGCCGGATGAATGGGGCGCTGTCAGGGCCCCTCTCGTGGAGGATAAAAATCATGCTTTTTCCCTCATTACACATCCCATGCGAGCTTGTAATGATAAAACCTCATCCAAATCACACATTGCAGATCAATATTCAGTGAGGACAGGGCCTTTTTAAGTCGAAATGTGCAAAAAAGCGTCCTATCGCTCTGAAACGGCTGTTTTGCTCTCCACCACATTTACTGTCAGACTGGCCGAATTAGACCGATTCTGCCTCTTTCTTGCCTCTGCATGTGAAGAACAGGGTGCTTGTGAGCATATTGTGCAGTTTCAAGCAGGTAGCTGGCTTGGAACGGGACCGGTGGGGCAGAGCAATCCTAGCGGCTCGCCCGAGCAGTGGAAGCCGGCGAGGGTGCGCGTTCAGCCGGATGAATGGGGCGCTGTCAGGGCCCCTCTCGTGGAGGATAAAAATCATGCTTTTTCCCTCATTACACATCCCATGCGAGCTTGTAATGATAAAACCTCATCCAAATCACACATTGCAGCTCAATATTCAGTGAGGACAGGGCCTTTTTAAGTCGAAATGTGCAAAAAAGCGTCCTATCGCTCTGAAACGGCTGTTTTGCTCTCCACCACATTTACTGTCAGACTGGCCGAATTAGACCGATTCTGCCTCTTTCTTGCCTCTACATGTGAAGAACAGGGTGCTTGTGAGCATATTGTGCAGTTTCACGCAGTTAGCTGCCTTGGAACGGGACCGGTGGGGCAGAGCAATCCTAGCGGCTCGCCCGAGCAGTGGAAGCCGGCGAGGGTGCGCGTTCAGCCGGATGAATGGGGCGCTGTCAGGGCCCCTCTCGTGGAGGATAAAAATCATGCTTTTTCCCTCATTACACATCCCATGCGAGCTTGTAATGATAAAACCTCATCCAAATCACACATTGCAGCTCAATATTCAGTGAGGACAGGGCCTTTTTAAGTCGAAATGTGCAAAAAAGCATCCTATCGCTCTGAAACGGCTGTTTTGCTCTCCACCACATTTACTGTCAGACTGGCCGAATTAGACCGATTCTGCCTCTGTCTTGCCTCTACATGTGAAGATCAGGGTGCTTGTGAGCATATTGTGCAGTTTCAAGCAGGTAGCTGGCTTGGAACGGGACCGGTGGGGCAGAGCAATCCTAGCGGCTCGCCCGAGCAGTGGAAGCCGGCGAGGGTGCGCGTTCAGCCGGATGAATGGGGCGCTGTCAGGGCCCCTCTCGTGGAGGATAAAAATCATGCTTTTTCCCTCATTACACATCCCATGCGAGCTTGTAATGATAAAACCTCATCCAAATCACACATTGCAGCTCAATATTCAGTGAGGACAGGGCCTTTTTAAGTCGAAATGTGCAAAAAAGCATCCTATCGCTCTGAAACGGCTGTTTTGCTCTCCACCACATTTACTGTCAGACTGGCCGAATTAGACCGATTCTGCCTCTTTCTTGCCTCTGCATGTGAAGAACAGGGTGCTTGTGAGCATATTGTGCAGTTTCAAGCAGGTAGCTGGCTTGGAACGGGACCGGTGGGGCAGAGCAATCCTAGCGGCTCGCCCGAGCAGTGGAAGCCGGCGAGGGTGCGCGTTCAGCCGGATGAATGGGGCGCTGTCAGGGCCCCTCTCGTGGAGGATAAAAATCATGCTTTTTCCCTCATTACACATCCCATGCGAGCTTGTAATGATAAAACCTCATCCAAATCACACATTGCAGCTCAATATTCAGTGAGGACAGGGCCTTTTTAAGTCGAAATGTGCAAAAAAGCATCCTATCGCTCTGAAACGGCTGTTTTGCTCTCCACCACATTTACTGTCAGACTGGCCGAATTAGACCGATTCTGCCTCTTTCTTGCCTCTGCATGTGAAGAACAGGGTGCTTGTGAGCATATTGTGCAGTTTCAAGCAGGTAGCTGGCTTGGAACGGGACCGGTGGGGCAGAGCAATCCTAGCGGCTCGCCCGAGCAGTGGAAGCCGGCGAGGGTGCGCGTTCAGCCGGATGAATGGGGCGCTGTCAGGGCCCCTCTCGTGGAGGATAAAAATCATGCTTTTTCCCTCATTACACATCCCATGCGAGCTTGTAATGATAAAACCTCATCCAAATCACACATTGCAGCTCAATATTCAGTGAGGACAGGGCCTTTTTAAGTCGAAATGTGCAAAAAAGCATCCTATCGCTCTGAAACGGCTGTTTTGCTCTCCACCACATTTACTGTCAGACTGGCCGAATTAGACCGATTCTGCCTCTTTCTTGCCTCTACATGTGAAGAACAGGGTGCTTGTGAGCATATTGTGCAGTTTCAAGCAGGTAGCTGGCTTGGAACGGGACCGGTGGGGCAGAGCAATCCTAGCGGCTCGCCCGAGCAGTGGAAGCCGGCGAGGGTGCGCGTTCAGCCGGATGAATGGGGCGCTGTCAGGGCCCCTCTCGTGGAGGATAAAAATCATGCTTTTTCCCTCATTACACATCCCATGCGAGCTTGTAATGATAAAACCTCATCCAAATCACACATTGCAGCTCAATATTCAGTGAGGACAGGGCCTTTTTAAGTCGAAATGTGCAAAAAAGCATCCTATCGCTCTGAAACGGCTGTTTTGCTCTCCACCACATTTACTGTCAGACTGGCCGAATTAGACCGATTCTGCCTCTTTCTTGCCTCTGCATGTGAAGAACAGGGTGCTTGTGAGCATATTGTGCAGTTTCAAGCAGGTAGCTGGCTTGGAACGGGACCGGTGGGGCAGAGCAATCCTAGCGGCTCGCCCGAGCAGTGGAAGCCGGCGAGGGTGCGCGTTCAGCCGGATGAATGGGGCGCTGTCAGGGCCCCTCTCGTGGAGGATAAAAATCATGCTTTTTCCCTCATTACACATCCCATGCGAGCTTGTAATGATAAAACCTCATCCAAATCACACATTGCAGCTCAATATTCAGTGAGGACAGGGCCTTTTTAAGTCGAAATGTGCAAAAAAGCGTCCTATCGCTCTGAAACGGCTGTTTTGCTCTCCACCACATTTACTGTCAGACTGGCCGAATTAGACCGATTCTGCCTCTTTCTTGCCTCTACATGTGAAGAACAGGGTGCTTGTGAGCATATTGTGCAGTTTCACGCAGTTAGCTGCCTTGGAACGGGACCGGTGGGGCAGAGCAATCCTAGCGGCTCGCCCGAGCAGTGGAAGCCGGCGAGGGTGCGCGTTCAGCCGGATGAATGGGGCGCTGTCAGGGCCCCTCTCGTGGAGGATAAAAATCATGCTTTTTCCCTCATTACACATCCCATGCGAGCTTGTAATGATAAAACCTCATCCAAATCACACATTGCAGCTCAATATTCAGTGAGGACAGGGCCTTTTTAAGTCGAAATGTGCAAAAAAGCATCCTATCGCTCTGAAACGGCTGTTTTGCTCTCCACCACATTTACTGTCAGACTGGCCGAATTAGACCGATTCTGCCTCTGTCTTGCCTCTACATGTGAAGATCAGGGTGCTTGTGAGCATATTGTGCAGTTTCACGCAGGTAGCTGCCTTGGAACGGGACCGGTGGGGCAGAGCAATCCTAGCGGCTCGCCCGAGCAGTGGAAGCCGGCGAGGGTGCGCGTTCAGCCGGATGAATGGGGCGCTGTCAGGGCCCCTCTCGTGGAGGATAAAAATCATGCTTTTTCCCTCATTACACATCCCATGCGAGCTTGTAATGATAAAACCTCATCCAAATCACACATTGCAGCTCAATATTCAGTGAGGACAGGGCCTTTTTAAGTCGAAATGTGCAAAAAAGCATCCTATCGCTCTGAAACGGCTGTTTTGCTCTCCACCACATTTACTGTCAGACTGGCCGAATTAGACCGATTCTGCCTCTTTCTTGCCTCTACATGTGAAGAACAGGGTGCTTGTGAGCATATTGTGCAGTTTCACGCAGGTAGCTGCCTTGGAACGGGACCGGTGGGGCAGAGCAATCCTAGCGGCTCGCCCGAGCAGTGGAAGCCGGCGAGGGTGCGCGTTCAGCCGGATGAATGGGGCGCTGTCAGGGCCCCTCTCGTGGAGGATAAAAATCATGCTTTTTCCCTCATTACACATCCCATGCGAGCTTGTAATGATAAAACCTCATCCAAATCACACATTGCAGCTCAATATTCAGTGAGGACAGGGCCTTTTTAAGTCGAAATGTGCAAAAAAGCATCCTATCGCTCTGAAACGGCTGTTTTGCTCTCCACCACATTTACTGTCAGACTGGCCGAATTAGACCGATTCTGCCTCTTTCTTGCCTCTGCATGTGAAGAACAGGGTGCTTGTGAGCATATTGTGCAGTTTCAAGCAGGTAGCTGGCTTGGAACGGGACCGGTGGGGCAGAGCAATCCTAGCGGCTCGCCCGAGCAGTGGAAGCCGGCGAGGGTGCGCGTTCAGCCGGATGAATGGGGCGCTGTCAGGGCCCCTCTCGTGGAGGATAAAAATCATGCTTTTTCCCTCATTACACATCCCATGCGAGCTTGTAATGATAAAACCTCATCCAAATCACACATTGCAGCTCAATATTCAGTGAGGACAGGGCCTTTTTAAGTCGAAATGTGCAAAAAAGCATCCTATCGCTCTGAAACGGCTGTTTTGCTCTCCACCACATTTACTGTCAGACTGGCCGAATTAGACCGATTCTGCCTCTTTCTTGCCTCTACATGTGAAGAACAGGGTGGTTGTGAGCATATTGTGCAGTTTCAAGCAGGTAGCTGGCTTGGAACGGGACCGGTGGGGCAGAGCAATCCTAGCGGCTCGCCCGAGCAGTGGAAGCCGGCGAGGGTGCGCGTTCAGCCGGATGAATGGGGCGCTGTCAGGGCCCCTCTCGTGGAGGATAAAAATCATGCTTTTTCCCTCATTACACATCCCATGCGAGCTTGTAATGATAAAACCTCATCCAAATCACACATTGCAGCTCAATATTCAGTGAGGACAGGGCCTTTTTAAGTCGAAATGTGCAAAAAAGCATCCTATCGCTCTGAAACGGCTGTTTTGCTCTCCACCACATTTACTGTCAGACTGGCCGAATTAGACCGATTCTGCCTCTTTCTTGCCTCTGCATGTGAAGAACAGGGTGCTTGTGAGCATATTGTGCAGTTTCAAGCAGGTAGCTGGCTTGGAACGGGACCGGTGGGGCAGAGCAATCCTAGCGGCTCGCCCGAGCAGTGGAAGCCGGCGAGGGTGCGCGTTCAGCCGCATGAATGGGGCGCTGTTAGGGCCCCTCTCGTGGAGGATAAAAATCATGCTTTTTCCCTCATTACACATCCCATGCGAGCTTGTAATGATAAAACCTCATCCAAATCACACATTGCAGCTCAATATTCAGTGAGGACAGGGCCTTTTTAAGTCGAAATGTGCAAAAAAGCATCCTATCGCTCTGAAACGGCTGTTTTGCTCTCCACCACATTTACTGTCAGACTGGCCGAATTAGACCGATTCTGCCTCTTTCTTGCCTCTACATGTGAAGAACAGGGTGCTTGTGAGCATATTGTGCAGTTTCAAGCAGGTAGCTGGCTTGGAACGGGACCGGTGGGGCAGAGCAATCCTAGCGGCTCGCCCGAGCAGTGGAAGCCGGCGAGGGTGCGCGTTCAGCCGGATGAATGGGGCGCTGTCAGGGCCCCTCTCGTGGAGGATAAAAATCATGCTTTTTCCCTCATTACACATCCCATGCGAGCTTGTAATGATAAAACCTCATCCAAATCACACATTGCAGCTCAATATTCAGTGAGGACAGGGCCTTTTTAAGTCGAAATGTGCAAAAAAGCGTCCTATCGCTCTGAAACGGCTGTTTTGCTCTCCACCACATTTACTGTCAGACTGGCCGAATTAGACCGATTCTGCCTCTTTCTTGCCTCTACATGTGAAGAACAGGGTGCTTGTGAGCATATTGTGCAGTTTCACGCAGTTAGCTGCCTTGGAACGGGACCGGTGGGGCAGAGCAATCCTAGCGGCTCGCCCGAGCAGTGGAAGCCGGCGAGGGTGCGCGTTCAGCCGGATGAATGGGGCGCTGTCAGGGCCCCTCTCGTGGAGGATAAAAATCATGCTTTTTCCCTCATTACACATCCCATGCGAGCTTGTAATGATAAAACCTCATCCAAATCACACATTGCAGCTCAATATTCAGTGAGGACAGGGCCTTTTTAAGTCGAAATGTGCAAAAAAGCATCCTATCGCTCTGAAACGGCTGTTTTGCTCTCCACCACATTTACTGTCAGACTGGCCGAATTAGACCGATTCTGCCTCTGTCTTGCCTCTACATGTGAAGATCAGGGTGCTTGTGAGCATATTGTGCAGTTTCACGCAGGTAGCTGGCTTGGAACGGGACCGGTGGGGCAGAGCAATCCTAGCGGCTCGCCCGAGCAGTGGAAGCCGGCGAGGGTGCGCGTTCAGCCGGATGAATGGGGCGCTGTCAGGGCCCCTCTCGTGGAGGATAAAAATCATGCTTTTTCCCTCATTACACATCCCATGCGAGCTTGTAATGATAAAACCTCATCCAAATCACACATTGCAGCTCAATATTCAGTGAGGACAGGGCCTTTTTAAGTCGAAATGTGCAAAAAAGCATCCTATCGCTCTGAAACGGCTGTTTTGCTCTCCACCACATTTACTGTCAGACTGGCCGAATTAGACCGATTCTGCCTCTTTCTTGCCTCTACATGTGAAGAACAGGGTGCTTGTGAGCATATTGTGCAGTTTCACGCAGGTAGCTGCCTTGGAACGGGACCGGTGGGGCAGAGCAATCCTAGCGGCTCGCCCGAGCAGTGGAAGCCGGCGAGGGTGCGCGTTCAGCCGGATGAATGGGGCGCTGTCAGGGCCCCTCTCGTGGAGGATAAAAATCATGCTTTTTCCCTCATTACACATCCCATGCGAGCTTGTAATGATAAAACCTCATCCAAATCACACATTGCAGCTCAATATTCAGTGAGGACAGGGCCTTTTTAAGTCGAAATGTGCAAAAAAGCATCCTATCGCTCTGAAACGGCTGTTTTGCTCTCCACCACATTTACTGTCAGACTGGCCGAATTAGACCGATTCTGCCTCTTTCTTGCCTCTACATGTGAAGAACAGGGTGCTTGTGAGCATATTGTGCAGTTTCAAGCAGGTAGCTGGCTTGGAACGGGACCGGTGGGGCAGAGCAATCCTAGCGGCTCGCCCGAGCAGTGGAAGCCGGCGAGGGTGCGCGTTCAGCCGGATGAATGGGGCGCTGTCAGGGCCCCTCTCGTGGAGGATAAAAATCATGCTTTTTCCCTCATTACACATCCCATGCGAGCTTGTAATGATAAAACCTCATCCAAATCACACATTGCAGCTCAATATTCAGTGAGGACAGGGCCTTTTTAAGTCGAAATGTGCAAAAATGCATCCTCTCGCTCTGAAACGGCTGTTTTGCTCTCCACCACATTTACTGTCAGACTGGCCGAATTAGACCGATTCTGCCTCTTTCTTGCCTCTACATGTGAAGAACAGGGTGCTTGTGAGCATATTGTGCAGTTTCAAGCAGGTAGCTGGCTTGGAACGGGACCGGTGGGGCAGAGCAATCCTAGCGGCTCGCCCGAGCAGTGGAAGCCGGCGAGGGTGCGCGTTCAGCCGGATGAATGGGGCGCTGTCAGGGCCCCTCTCGTGGAGGATAAAAATCATGCTTTTTCCCTCATTACACATCCCATGCGAGCTTGTAATGATAAAACCTCATCCAAATCACACATTGCAGCTCAATATTCAGTGAGGACAGGGCCTTTTTAAGTCGAAATGTGCAAAAATGCATCCTCTCGCTCTGAAACGGCTGTTTTGCTCTCCACCACATTTACTGTCAGACTGGCCGAATTAGACCGATTCTGCCTCTTTCTTGCCTCTACATGTGAAGAACAGGGTGCTTGTGAGCATATTGTGCAGTTTCACGCAGGTAGCTGCCTTGGAACGGGACCGGTGGGGCAGAGGAATCCTAGCGGCTCGCCCGAGCAGTGGAAGACGGCGAGGGTGCGCGTTCAGCCGGATGAATGGGGCGCTGTCAGGGCCCCTCTCGTGGAGGATAAAAATCATGCTTTTTCCCTCATTACACATCCCATGCGAGCTTGTAATGATAAAACCTCATCCAAATCACACATTGCAGCTCAATATTCAGTGAGGACAGGGCCTTTTTAAGTCGAAATGTGCAAAAATGCATCCTCTCGCTCTGAAACGGCTGTTTTGCTCTCCACCACATTTACTGTCAGACTGGCCGAATTAGACCGATTCTGCCTCTTTCTTGCCTCTACATGTGAAGAACAGGGTGCTTGTGAGCATATTGTGCAGTTTCAAGCAGGTAGCTGGCTTGGAACGGGACCGGTGGGGCAGAGCAATCCTTGCGGCTCGCCCGAGCAGTGGAAGCCGGCGAGGGTGCGCGTTCAGCCGGATGAATGGGGCGCTGTCAGGGCCCCTCTCGTGGAGGATAAAAATCATGCTTTTTCCCTCATTACACATCCCATGCGAGCTTGTAATGATAAAACCTCATCCAAATCACACATTGCAGCTCAATATTCAGTGAGGACAGGGCCTTTTTAAGTCGAAATGTGCAAAAAAGCATCCTATCGCTCTGAAACGGCTGTTTTGCTCTCCACCACATTTACTGTCAGACTGGCCGAATTAGACCGATTCTGCCTCTTTCTTGCCTCTGCATGTGAAGAACAGGGTGCTTGTGAGCATATTGTGCAGTTTCAAGCAGGTAGCTGGCTTGGAACGGGACCGGTGGGGCAGAGCAATCCTAGCGGCTCGCCCGAGCAGTGGAAGCCGGCGAGGGTGCGCGTTCAGCCGGATGAATGGGGCGCTGTCAGGGCCCCTCTCGTGGAGGATAAAAATCATGCTTTTTCCCTCATTACACATCCCATGCGAGCTTGTAATGATAAAACCTCATCCAAATCACACATTGCAGCTCAATATTCAGTGAGGACAGGGCCTTTTTAAGTCGAAATGTGCAAAAAAATATCCTATCGCTCTGAAACGGCTGTTTTGCTCTCCACCACATTTACTGTCAGACTGGCCGAATTAGACCGATTCTGCCTCTTTCTTGCCTCTGCATGTGAAGAACAGGGTGCTTGTGAGCATATTGTGCAGTTTCAAGCAGGTAGCTGGCTTGGAACGGGACCGGTGGGGCAGAGCAATCCTAGCGGCTCGCCCGAGCACTGGAAGCCGGCGAGGGTGCGCGTTCAGCCGGATGAATGGGGCGCTGTCAGGGCCCCTCTCGTGGAGGATAAAAATCATGCTTTTTCCCTCATTACACATCCCATGCGAGCTTGTAATGATAAAACCTCATCCAAATCACACATTGCAGCTCAATATTCAGTGAGGACAGGGCCTTTTTAAGTCGAAATGTGCAAAAAAGCATCCTATCGCTCTGAAACGGCTGTTTTGCTCTCCACCACATTTACTGTCAGACTGGCCGAATTAGACCGATTCTGCCTCTTTCTTGCCTCTACATGTGAAGAACAGGGTGGTTGTGAGCATATTGTGCAGTTTCAAGCAGGTAGCTGGCTTGGAACGGGACCGGTGGGGCAGAGCAATCCTAGCGGCTCGCCCGAGCAGTGGAAGCCGGCGAGGGTGCGCGTTCAGCCGGATGAATGGGGCGCTGTCAGGGCCCCTCTCGTGGAGGATAAAAATCATGCTTTTTCCCTCATTACACATCCCATGCGAGCTTGTAATGATAAAACCTCATCCAAATCACACATTGCAGCTCAATATTCAGTGAGGACAGGGCCTTTTTAAGTCGAAATGTGCAAAAAAGCATCCTATCGCTCTGAAACGGCTGTTTTGCTCTCCACCACATTTACTGTCAGACTGGCCGAATTAGACCGATTCTGCCTCTTTCTTGCCTCTGCATGTGAAGAACAGGGTGCTTGTGAGCATATTGTGCAGTTTCAAGCAGGTAGCTGGCTTGGAACGGGACCGGTGGGGCAGAGCAATCCTAGCGGCTCGCCCGAGCAGTGGAAGCCGGCGAGGGTGCGCGTTCAGCCGCATGAATGGGGCGCTGTTAGGGCCCCTCTCGTGGAGGATAAAAATCATGCTTTTTCCCTCATTACACATCCCATGCGAGCTTGTAATGATAAAACCTCATCCAAATCACACATTGCAGCTCAATATTCAGTGAGGACAGGGCCTTTTTAAGTCGAAATGTGCAAAAAAGCATCCTATCGCTCTGAAACGGCTGTTTTGCTCTCCACCACATTTACTGTCAGACTGGCCGAATTAGACCGATTCTGCCTCTTTCTTGCCTCTACATGTGAAGAACAGGGTGCTTGTGAGCATATTGTGCAGTTTCACGCAGGTAGCTGGCTTGGAACGGGACCGGTGGGGCAGAGCAATCCTAGCGGCTCGCCCGAGCAGTGGAAGCCGGCGAGGGTGCGCGTTCAGCCGGATGAATGGGGCGCTGTCAGGGCCCCTCTCGTGGAGGATAAAAATCATGCTTTTTCCCTCATTACACATCCCATGCGAGCTTGTAATGATAAAACCTCATCCAAATCACACATTGCAGCTCAATATTCAGTGAGGACAGGGCCTTTTTAAGTCGAAATGTGCAAAAAAGCGTCCTATCGCTCTGAAACGGCTGTTTTGCTCTCCACCACATTTACTGTCAGACTGGCCGAATTAGACCGATTCTGCCTCTTTCTTGCCTCTACATGTGAAGAACAGGGTGCTTGTGAGCATATTGTGCAGTTTCACGCAGTTAGCTGCCTTGGAACGGGACCGGTGGGGCAGAGCAATCCTAGCGGCTCGCCCGAGCAGTGGAAGCCGGCGAGGGTGCGCGTTCAGCCGGATGAATGGGGCGCTGTCAGGGCCCCTCTCGTGGAGGATAAAAATCATGCTTTTTCCCTCATTACACATCCCATGCGAGCTTGTAATGATAAAACCTCATCCAAATCACACATTGCAGCTCAATATTCAGTGAGGACAGGGCCTTTTTAAGTCGAAATGTGCAAAAAAGCATCCTATCGCTCTGAAACGGCTGTTTTGCTCTCCACCACATTTACTGTCAGACTGGCCGAATTAGACCGATTCTGCCTCTGTCTTGCCTCTACATGTGAAGATCAGGGTGCTTGTGAGCATATTGTGCAGTTTCACGCAGGTAGCTGGCTTGGAACGGGACCGGTGGGGCAGAGCAATCCTAGCGGCTCGCCCGAGCAGTGGAAGCCGGCGAGGGTGCGCGTTCAGCCGGATGAATGGGGCGCTGTCAGGGCCCCTCTCGTGGAGGATAAAAATCATGCTTTTTCCCTCATTACACATCCCATGCGAGCTTGTAATGATAAAACCTCATCCAAATCACACATTGCAGCTCAATATTCAGTGAGGACAGGGCCTTTTTAAGTCGAAATGTGCAAAAAAGCATCCTATCGCTCTGAAACGGCTGTTTTGCTCTCCACCACATTTACTGTCAGACTGGCCGAATTAGACCGATTCTGCCTCTTTCTTGCCTCTACATGTGAAGAACAGGGTGCTTGTGAGCATATTGTGCAGTTTCACGCAGGTAGCTGCCTTGGAACGGGACCGGTGGGGCAGAGCAATCCTAGCGGCTCGCCCGAGCAGTGGAAGCCGGCGAGGGTGCGCGTTCAGCCGGATGAATGGGGCGCTGTCAGGGCCCCTCTCGTGGAGGATAAAAATCATGCTTTTTCCCTCATTACACATCCCATGCGAGCTTGTAATGATAAAACCTCATCCAAATCACACATTGCAGCTCAATATTCAGTGAGGACAGGGCCTTTTTAAGTCGAAATGTGCAAAAAAGCATCCTATCGCTCTGAAACGGCTGTTTTGCTCTCCACCACATTTACTGTCAGACTGGCCGAATTAGACCGATTCTGCCTCTTTCTTGCCTCTACATGTGAAGAACAGGGTGCTTGTGAGCATATTGTGCAGTTTCAAGCAGGTAGCTGGCTTGGAACGGGACCGGTGGGGCAGAGCAATCCTAGCGGCTCGCCCGAGCAGTGGAAGCCGGCGAGGGTGCGCGTTCAGCCGGATGAATGGGGCGCTGTCAGGGCCCCTCTCGTGGAGGATAAAAATCATGCTTTTTCCCTCATTACACATCCCATGCGAGCTTGTAATGATAAAACCTCATCCAAATCACACATTGCAGCTCAATATTCAGTGAGGACAGGGCCTTTTTAAGTCGAAATGTGCAAAAAAGCATCCTATCGCTCTGAAACGGCTGTTTTGCTCTCCACCACATTTACTGTCAGACTGGCCGAATTAGACCGATTCTGCCTCTTTCTTGCCTCTACATGTGAAGAACAGGGTGCTTGTGAGCATATTGTGCAGTTTCACGCAGGTAGCTGCCTTGGAACGGGACCGGTGGGGCAGAGCAATCCTAGCGGCTCGCCCGAGCAGTGGAAGCCGGCGAGGGTGCGCGTTCAGCCGGATGAATGGGGCGCTGTCAGGGCCCCTCTCGTGGAGGATAAAAATCATGCTTTTTCCCTCATTACACATCCCATGCGAGCTTGTAATGATAAAACCTCATCCAAATCACACATTGCAGCTCAATATTCAGTGAGGACAGGGCCTTTTTAAGTCGAAATGTGCAAAAAAGCATCGTATCGCTCTGAAACGGCTGTTTTGCTCTCCACCACATTTACTGTCAGACTGGCCGAATTAGACCGATTCTGCCTCTTTCTTGCCTCTGCATGTGAAGAACAGGGTGCTTGTGAGCATATTGTGCAGTTTCAAGCAGGTAGCTGGCTTGGAACGGGACCGGTGGGGCAGAGCAATCCTAGCGGCTCGCCCGAGCACTGGAAGCCGGCGAGGGTGCGCGTTCAGCCGGATGAATGGGGCGCTGTCAGGGCCCCTCTCGTGGAGGATAAAAATCATGCTTTTTCCCTCATTACACATCCCATGCGAGCTTGTAATGATAAAACCTCATCCAAATCACACATTGCAGCTCAATATTCAGTGAGGACAGGGCCTTTTTAAGTCGAAATGTGCAAAAAAGCATCCTATCGCTCTGAAACGGCTGTTTTGCTCTCCACCACATTTACTGTCAGACTGGCCGAATTAGACCGATTCTGCCTCTTTCTTGCCTCTGCATGTGAAGAACAGGGTGCTTGTGAGCATATTGTGCAGTTTCAAGCAGGTAGCTGCCTTGGAACGGGACCGGTGGGGCAGAGCAATCCTAGCGGCTCGCCCGAGCAGTGGAAGCCGGCGAGGGTGCGCGTTCAGCCGGATGAATGGGGCGCTGTCAGGGCCCCTCTCGTGGAGGATAAAAATCATGCTTTTTCCCTCATTACACATCCCATGCGAGCTTGTAATGATAAAACCTCATCCAAATCACACATTGCAGCTCAATATTCAGTGAGGACAGGGCCTTTTTAAGTCGAAATGTGCAAAAAAGCATCCTATCGCTCTGAAACGGCTGTTTTGCTCTCCACCACATTTACTGTCAGACTGGCCGAATTAGACCGATTCTGCCTCTTTCTTGCCTCTACATGTGAAGAACAGGGTGCTTGTGAGCATATTGTGCAGTTTCACGCAGGTAGCTGCCTTGGAACGGGACCGGTGGGGCAGAGGAATCCTAGCGGCTCGCCCGAGCAGTGGAAGCCGGCGAGGGTGCGCGTTCAGCCGGATGAATGGGGCGCTGTCAGGGCCCCTCTCGTGGAGGATAAAAATCATGCTTTTTCCCTCATTACACATCCCATGCGAGCTTGTAATGATAAAACCTCATCCAAATCACACATTGCAGCTCAATATTCAGTGAGGACAGGGCCTTTTTAAGTCGAAATGTGCAAAAAAGCATCCTATCGCTCTGAAACGGCTGTTTTGCTCTCCACCACATTTACTGTCAGACTGGCCGAATTAGACCGATTCTGCCTCTTTCTTGCCTCTACATGTGAAGAACAGGGTGCTTGAGAGCATATTGTGCAGTTTCACGCAGGTAGCTGCCTTGGAACGGGACCGGTGGGGCAGAGCAATCCTAGCGGCTCGCCCGAGCAGTGGAAGCCGGCGAGGGTGCGCGTTCAGCCGGATGAATGGGGCGCTGCCACGGCCCCTCTCGTGGAGGATAGAAATCATGCTTTTTCCCTCATTACACATCCCATGCGAGCTTGTAATGATAAAACCTCATCCAAATCACACATTGCAGCTCAATTTTCAGTGAGGACAGGGCCTTTTTAAGTCGAAATGTGCAAAAAAGCATCCTATCGCTCTGAAACGGCTGTTTTGCTCTCCACCACATTTACTGTCAGACTGGCCGAATTAGACCGATTCAGCCTCTTTCTTGCCTCTACATGTGAAGAACAGGGTGCTTGTGAGCATATTGTGCAGTTTCAAGCAGGTAGCTGGCTTGGAACGGGACCGGTGGGGCAGAGCAATCCTAGCGGCTCGCCCGAGCAGTGGAAGCCGGCGAGGGTGCGCGTTCAGCCGGATGAATGGGGCGCTGTCAGGGCCCCTCTCGTGGAGGATAAAAATCATGCTTTTTCCCTCATTACACATCCCATGCGAGCTTGTAATGATAAAACCTCATCCAAATCACACATTGCAGCTCAATATTCAGTGAGGACAGGGCCTTTTTAAGTCGAAATGTGCAAAAAAGCATCCTATCGCTCTGAAACGGCTGTTTTGCTCTCCACCACATTTACTGTCAGACTGGCCGAATTAGACCGATTCTGCCTCTTTCTTGCCTCTACATGTGAAGAACAGGGTGCTTGTGAGCATATTGTGCAGTTTCACGCAGGTAGCTGCCTTGGAACGGGACCGGTGGGGCAGAGCAATCCTAGCGGCTCGCCCGAGCAGTGGAAGCCGGCGAGGGTGCGCGTTCAGCCGGATGAATGGGGCGCTGTCAGGGCCCCTCTCGTGGAGGATAGAAATCATGCTTTTTCCCTCATTACACATCCCATGCGAGCTTGTAATGATAAAACCTCATCCAAATCACACATTGCAGCTCAATATTCAGTGAGGACAGGGCCTTTTTAAGTCGAAATGTGCAAAAAAGCATCCTATCGCTCTGAAACGGCTGTTTTGCTCTCCACCACATTTACTGTCAGACTGGCCGAATTAGACCGATTCTGCCTCTTTCTTGCCTCTACATGTGAAGAACAGGGTGCTTGTGAGCATATTGTGCAGTTTCAAGCAGGTAGCTGGCTTGGAACGGGACCGGTGGGGCAGAGCAATCCTAGCGGCTCGCCCGAGCAGTGGAAGCCGGCGAGGGTGCGCGTTCAGCCGGATGAATGGGGCGCTGTCAGGGCCCCTCTCGTGGAGGATAAAAATCATGCTTTTTCCCTCATTACACATCCCATGCGAGCTTGTAATGATAAAACCTCATCCAAATCACACATTGCAGCTCAATATTCAGTGAGGACAGGGCCTTTTTAAGTCGAAATGTGCAAAAAAGCATCCTATCGCTCTGAAACGGCTGTTTTGCTCTCCACCACATTTACTGTCAGACTGGCCGAATTAGACCGATTCTGCCTCTTTCTTGCCTCTACATGTGAAGAACAGGGTGCTTGTGAGCATATTGTGCAGTTTCACGCAGGTAGCTGGCTTGGAACGGGACCGGTGGGGCAGAGCAATCCTAGCGGCTCGCCCGAGCAGTGGAAGACGGCGAGGGTGCGCGTTCAGCCGGATGAATGGGGCGCTGTCAGGGCCCCTCTCGTGGAGGATAGAAATCATGCTTTTTCCCTCATTACACATCCCATGCGAGCTTGTAATGATAAAACCTCATCCAAATCACACATTGCAGCTCAATATTCAGTGAGGACAGGGCCTTTTTAAGTCGAAATGTGCAAAAAAGCATCCTATCGCTCTGAAACGGCTGTTTTGCTCTCCACCACATTTACTGTCAGACTGGCCGAATTAGACCGATTCTGCCTCTTTCTTGCCTCTACATGTGAAGAACAGGGTGCTTGTGAGCATATTGTGCAGTTTCACGCAGGTAGCTGCCTTGGAACGGGACCGGTGGGGCAGAGCAATCCTAGCGGCTCGCCCGAGCAGTGGAAGCCGGCGAGGGTGCGCGTTCAGCCGGATGAATGGGGAGCTGCCACGGCCCCTCTCGTGGAGGATAGAAATCATGCTTTTTCCCTCATTACACATCCCATGCGAGCTTGTAATGATAAAACCTCATCCAAATCACACATTGCAGCTCAATATTCAGTGAGGACAGGGCCTTTTTAAGTCGAAATGTGCAAAAAAGCATCCTATCGCTCTGAAACGGCTGTTTTGCTCTCCACCACATTTACTGTCAGACTGGCCGAATTAGACCGATTCTGCCTCTTTCTTGCCTCTACATGTGAAGAACAGGGTGCTTGTGAGCATATTGTGCAGTTTCAAGCAGGTAGCTGGCTTGGAACGGGACCGGTGGGGCAGAGCAATCCTAGCGGCTCGCCCGAGCAGTGGAAGCCGGCGAGGGTGCGCGTTCAGCCGGATGAATGGGGCGCTGTCAGGGCCCCTCTCGTGGAGGATAAAAATCATGCTTTTTCCCTCATTACACATCCCATGCGAGCTTGTAATGATAAAACCTCATCCAAATCACACATTGCAGCTCAATATTCAGTGAGGACAGGGCCTTTTTAAGTCGAAATGTGCAAAAAAGCATCCTATCGCTCTGAAACGGCTGTTTTGCTCTCCACCACATTTACTGTCAGACTGGCCGAATTAGACCGATTCTGCCTCTTTCTTGCCTCTACATGTGAAGAACAGGGTGCTTGTGAGCATATTGTGCAGTTTCACGCAGGTAGCTGCCTTGGAACGGGACCGGTGGGGCAGAGCAATCCTAGCGGCTCGCCCGAGCAGTGGAAGCCGGCGAGGGTGCGCGTTCAGCCGGATGAATGGGGCGCTGTCAGGGCCCCTCTCGTGGAGGATAGAAATCATGCTTTTTCCCTCATTACACATCCCATGCGAGCTTGTAATGATAAAACCTCATCCAAATCACACATTGCAGCTCAATATTCAGTGAGGACAGGGCCTTTTTAAGTCGAAATGTGCAAAAAAGCATCCTATCGCTCTGAAACGGCTGTTTTGCTCTCCACCACATTTACTGTCAGACTGGCCGAATTAGACCGATTCTGCCTCTTTCTTGCCTCTACATGTGAAGAACAGGGTGCTTGTGAGCATATTGTGCAGTTTCAAGCAGGTAGCTGGCTTGGAACGGGACCGGTGGGGCAGAGCAATCCTAGCGGCTCGCCCGAGCAGTGGAAGCCGGCGAGGGTGCGCGTTCAGCCGGATGAATGGGGCGCTGTCAGGGCCCCTCTCGTGGAGGATAAAAATCATGCTTTTTCCCTCATTACACATCCCATGCGAGCTTGTAATGATAAAACCTCATCCAAATCACACATTGCAGCTCAATATTCAGTGAGGACAGGGCCTTTTTAAGTCGAAATGTGCAAAAAAGCATCCTATCGCTCTGAAACGGCTGTTTTGCTCTCCACCACATTTACTGTCAGACTGGCCGAATTAGACCGATTCTGCCTCTTTCTTGCCTCTACATGTGAAGAACAGGGTGCTTGTGAGCATATTGTGCAGTTTCACGCAGGTAGCTGGCTTGGAACGGGACCGGTGGGGCAGAGCAATCCTAGCGGCTCGCCCGAGCAGTGGAAGCCGGCGAGGGTGCGCGTTCAGCCGGATGAATGGGGCGCTGTCAGGGCCCCTCTCGTGGAGGATAGAAATCATGCTTTTTCCCTCATTACACATCCCATGCGAGCTTGTAATGATAAAACCTCATCCAAATCACACATTGCAGCTCAATATTCAGTGAGGACAGGGCCTTTTTAAGTCGAAATGTGCAAAAAAGCATCCTATCGCTCTGAAACGGCTGTTTTGCTCTCCACCACATTTACTGTCAGACTGGCCGAATTAGACCGATTCTGCCTCTTTCTTGCCTCTACATGTGAAGAACAGGGTGCTTGTGAGCATATTGTGCAGTTTCACGCAGGTAGCTGCCTTGGAACGGGACCGGTGGGGCAGAGCAATCCTAGCGGCTCGCCCGAGCAGTGGAAGCCGGCGAGGGTGCGCGTTCAGCCGGATGAATGGGGCGCTGTCAGGGCCCCTCTCGTGGAGGATAGAAATCATGCTTTTTCCCTCATTACACATCCCATGCGAGCTTGTAATGATAAAACCTCATCCAAATCACACATTGCAGCTCAATATTCAGTGAGGACAGGGCCTTTTTAAGTCGAAATGTGCAAAAAAGCATCCTATCGCTCTGAAACGGCTGTTTTGCTCTCCACCACATTTACTGTCAGACTGGCCGAATTAGACCGATTCTGCCTCTTTCTTGCCTCTACATGTGAAGAACAGGGTGCTTGTGAGCATATTGTGCAGTTTCAAGCAGGTAGCTGGCTTGGAACGGGACCGGTGGGGCAGAGCAATCCTAGCGGCTCGCCCGAGCAGTGGAAGCCGGCGAGGGTGCGCGTTCAGCCGGATGAATGGGGCGCTGTCAGGGCCCCTCTCGTGGAGGATAAAAATCATGCTTTTTCCCTCATTACACATCCCATGCGAGCTTGTAATGATAAAACCTCATCCAAATCACACATTGCAGCTCAATATTCAGTGAGGACAGGGCCTTTTTAAGTCGAAATGTGCAAAAAAGCATCCTATCGCTCTGAAACGGCTGTTTTGCTCTCCACCACATTTACTGTCAGACTGGCCGAATTAGACCGATTCTGCCTCTTTCTTGCCTCTACATGTGAAGAACAGGGTGCTTGTGAGCATATTGTGCAGTTTCACGCAGGTAGCTGCCTTGGAACGGGACCGGTGGGGCAGAGCAATCCTAGCGGCTCGCCCGAGCAGTGGAAGCCGGCGAGGGTGCGCGTTCAGCCGGATGAATGGGGCGCTGTTAGGGCCCCTCTCGTGGAGGATAGAAATCATGCTTTTTCCCTCATTACACATCCCATGCGAGCTTGTAATGATAAAACCTCATCCAAATCACACATTGCAGCTCAATATTCAGTGAGGACAGGGCCTTTTTAAGTCGAAATGTGCAAAAAAGCATCCTATCGCTCTGAAACGGCTGTTTTGCTCTCCACCACATTTACTGTCAGACTGGCCGAATTAGACCGATTCTGCCTCTTTCTTGCCTCTACATGTAAAGAACAGGGTGCTTGTGAGCATATTGTGCAGTTTCACGCAGGTAGCTGCCTTGGAACGGGACCGGTGAGGCAGAGCAATCCTAGCGGCTCGCCCGAGCAGTGGAAGCCGGCGAGGGTGCGCGTTCAGCCGGATGAATGGGGCGCTGTCAGGGCCCCTCTCGTGGAGGATAGAAATCATGCTTTTTCCCTCATTACACATCCCATGCGAGCTTGTAATGATAAAACCTCATCCAAATCACACATTGCAGCTCAATATTCAGTGAGGACAGGGCCTTTTTAAGTCGAAATGTGCAAAAAAGCATCCTATCGCTCTGAAACGGCTGTTTTGCTCTCCACCACATTTACTGTCAGACTGGCCGAATTAGACCGATTCTGCCTCTTTCTTGCCTCTACATGTGAAGAACAGGGTGCTTGTGAGCATATTGTGCAGTTTCAAGCAGGTAGCTGGCTTGGAACGGGACCGGTGGGGCAGAGCAATCCTAGCGGCTCGCCCGAGCAGTGGAAGCCGGCGAGGGTGCGCGTTCAGCCGGATGAATGGGGCGCTGTCAGGGCCCCTCTCGTGGAGGATAAAAATCATGCTTTTTCCCTCATTACACATCCCATGCGAGCTTGTAATGATAAAACCTCATCCAAATCACACATTGCAGCTCAATATTCAGTGAGGACAGGGCCTTTTTAAGTCGAAATGTGCAAAAAAGCATCCTATCGCTCTGAAACGGCTGTTTTGCTCTCCACCACATTTACTGTCAGACTGGCCGAATTAGACCGATTCTGCCTCTTTCTTGCCTCTACATGTGAAGAACAGGGTGCTTGTGAGCATATTGTGCAGTTTCACGCAGGTAGCTGCCTTGGAACGGGACCGGTGGGGCAGAGCAATCCTAGCGGCTCGCCCGAGCAGTGGAAGACGGCGAGGGTGCGCGTTCAGCCGGATGAATGGGGCGCTGTCAGGGCCCCTCTCGTGGAGGATAGAAATCATGCTTTTTCCCTCATTACACATCCCATGCGAGCTTGTAATGATAAAACCTCATCCAAATCACACATTGCAGCTCAATATTCAGTGAGGACAGGGCCTTTTTAAGTCGAAATGTGCAAAAAAGCATCCTATCGCTCTGAAACGGCTGTTTTGCTCTCCACCACATTTACTGTCAGACTGGCCGAATTAGACCGATTCTGCCTCTTTCTTGCCTCTACATGTGAAGAACAGGGTGCTTGTGAGCATATTGTGCAGTTTCACGCAGGTAGCTGCCTTGGAACGGGACCGGTGGGGCAGAGCAATCCTAGCGGCTCGCCCGAGCAGTGGAAGCCGGCGAGGGTGCGCGTTCAGCCGGATGAATGGGGCGCTGTCAGGGCCCCTCTCGTGGAGGATAGAAATCATGCTTTTTCCCTCATTACACATCCCATGCGAGCTTGTAATGATAAAACCTCATCCAAATCACACATTGCAGCTCAATATTCAGTGAGGACAGGGCCTTTTTAAGTCGAAATGTGCAAAAAAGCATCCTATCGCTCTGAAACGGCTGTTTTGCTCTCCACCACATTTACTGTCAGACTGGCCGAATTAGACCGATTCTGCCTCTTTCTTGCCTCTACATGTGAAGAACAGGGTGCTTGTGAGCATATTGTGCAGTTTCAAGCAGGTAGCTGGCTTGGAACGGGACCGGTGGGGCAGAGCAATCCTAGCGGCTCGCCCGAGCAGTGGAAGCCGGCGAGGGTGCGCGTTCAGCCGGATGAATGGGGCGCTGTCAGGGCCCCTCTCGTGGAGGATAAAAATCATGCTTTTTCCCTCATTACACATCCCATGCGAGCTTGTAATGATAAAACCTCATCCAAATCACACATTGCAGCTCAATATTCAGTGAGGACAGGGCCTTTTTAAGTCGAAATGTGCAAAAAAGCATCCTATCGCTCTGAAACGGCTGTTTTGCTCTCCACCACATTTACTGTCAGACTGGCCGAATTAGACCGATTCTGCCTCTTTCTTGCCTCTACATGTGAAGAACAGGGTGCTTGTGAGCATATTGTGCAGTTTCACGCAGGTAGCTGGCTTGGAACGGGACCGGTGGGGCAGAGCAATCCTAGCGGCTCGCCCGAGCAGTGGAAGCCGGCGAGGGTGCGCGTTCAGCCGGATGAATGGGGCGCTGTCAGGGCCCCTCTCGTGGAGGATAGAAATCATGCTTTTTCCCTCATTACACATCCCATGCGAGCTTGTAATGATAAAACCTCATCCAAATCACACATTGCAGCTCAATATTCAGTGAGGACAGGGCCTTTTTAAGTCGAAATGTGCAAAAAAGCATCCTATCGCTCTGAAACGGCTGTTTTGCTCTCCACCACATTTACTGTCAGACTGGCCGAATTAGACCGATTCTGCCTCTTTCTTGCCTCTACATGTGAAGAACAGGGTGCTTGTGAGCATATTGTGCAGTTTCACGCAGGTAGCTGCCTTGGAACGGGACCGGTGGGGCAGAGCAATCCTAGCGGCTCGCCCGAGCAGTGGAAGACGGCGAGGGTGCGCGTTCAGCCGGATGAATGGGGCGCTGTCAGGGCCCCTCTCGTGGAGGATAGAAATCATGCTTTTTCCCTCATTACACATCCCATGCGAGCTTGTAATGATAAAACCTCATCCAAATCACACATTGCAGCTCAATATTCAGTGAGGACAGGGCCTTTTTAAGTCGAAATGTGCAAAAAAGCATCCTATCGCTCTGAAACGGCTGTTTTGCTCTCCACCACATTTACTGTCAGACTGGCCGAATTAGACCGATTCTGCCTCTTTCTTGCCTCTACATGTGAAGAACAGGGTGCTTGTGAGCATATTGTGCAGTTTCACGCAGGTAGCTGCCTTGGAACGGGACCGGTGGGGCAGAGCAATCCTAGCGGCTCGCCCGAGCAGTGGAAGCCGGCGAGGGTGCGCGTTCAGCCGGATGAATGGGGCGCTGTCAGGGCCCCTCTCGTGGAGGATAGAAATCATGCTTTTTCCCTCATTACACATCCCATGCGAGCTTGTAATGATAAAACCTCATCCAAATCACACATTGCAGCTCAATATTCAGTGAGGACAGGGCCTTTTTAAGTCGAAATGTGCAAAAAAGCATCCTATCGCTCTGAAACGGCTGTTTTGCTCTCCACCACATTTACTGTCAGACTGGCCGAATTAGACCGATTCTGCCTCTTTCTTGCCTCTACATGTGAAGAACAGGGTGCTTGTGAGCATATTGTGCAGTTTCACGCAGGTAGCTGCCTTGGAACGGGACCGGTGGGGCAGAGCAATCCTAGCGGCTCGCCCGAGCAGTGGAAGACGGCGAGGGTGCGCGTTCAGCCGGATGAATGGGGCGCTGTCAGGGCCCCTCTCGTGGAGGATAGAAATCATGCTTTTTCCCTCATTACACATCCCATGCGAGCTTGTAATGATAAAACCTCATCCAAATCACACATTGCAGCTCAATATTCAGTGAGGACAGGGCCTTTTTAAGTCGAAATGTGCAAAAAAGCATCCTATCGCTCTGAAACGGCTGTTTTGCTCTCCACCACATTTACTGTCAGACTGGCCGAATTAGACCGATTCTGCCTCTTTCTTGCCTCTACATGTGAAGAACAGGGTGCTTGTGAGCATATTGTGCAGTTTCACGCAGGTAGCTGCCTTGGAACGGGACCGGTGGGGCAGAGCAATCCTAGCGGCTCGCCCGAGCAGTGGAAGCCGGCGAGGGTGCGCGTTCAGCCGGATGAATGGGGCGCTGTCAGGGCCCCTCTCGTGGAGGATAAAAATCATGCTTTTTCCCTCATTACACATCCCATGCGAGCTTGTAATGATAAAACCTCATCCAAATCACACATTGCAGCTCAATATTCAGTGAGGACAGGGCCTTTTTAAGTCGAAATGTGCAAAAAAGCGTCCTATCGCTCTGAAACGGCTGTTTTGCTCTCCACCACATTTACTGTCAGACTGGCCGAATTAGACCGATTCTGCCTCTTTCTTGCCTCTACATGTGAAGAACAGGGTGCTTGTGAGCATATTGTGCAGTTTCACGCAGGTAGCTGCCTTGGAACGGGACCGGTGGGGCAGAGCAATCCTAGCGGCTCGCCCGAGCAGTGGAAGCCGGCGAGGGTGCGCGTTCAGCCGGATGAATGGGGCGCTGTCAGGGCCCCTCTCGTGGAGGATAAAAATCATGCTTTTTCCCTCATTACACATCCCATGCGAGCTTGTAATGATAAAACCTCATCCAAATCACACATTGCAGCTCAATATTCAGTGAGGACAGGGCCTTTTTAAGTCGAAATGTGCAAAAAAGCATCCTATCGCTCTGAAACGGCTGTTTTGCTCTCCACCACATTTACTGTCAGACTGGCCGAATTAGACCGATTCTGCCTCTTTCTTGCCTCTACATGTGAAGAACAGGGTGCTTGTGAGCATATTGTGCAGTTTCAAGCAGGTAGCTGGCTTGGAACGGGACCGGTGGGGCAGAGCAATCCTAGCGGCTCGCCCGAGCAGTGGAAGCCGGCGAGGGTGCGCGTTCAGCCGGATGAATGGGGCGCTGTCAGGGCCCCTCTCGTGGAGGATAAAAATCATGCTTTTTTCCTCATTACACATCCCATGCGAGCTTGTAATGATAAAACCTCATCCAAATCACACATTGCAGCTCAATATTCAGTGAGGACAGGGCCTTTTTAAGTCGAAATGTGCAAAAAAGCGTCCTATCGCTCTGAAACGGCTGTTTTGCTCTCCACCACATTTACTGTCAGACTGGCCGAATTAGACCGATTCTGCCTCTTTCTTGCCTCTACATGTGAAGAACAGGGTGCTTGTGAGCATATTGTGCAGTTTCAAGCAGGTAGCTGGCTTGGAACGGGACCGGTGGGGCAGAGCAATCCTAGCGGCTCGCCCGAGCAGTGGAAGCCGGCGAGGGTGCGCGTTCAGCCGGATGAATGGGGCGCTGTCAGGGCCCCTCTCGTGGAGGATAGAAATCATGCTTTTTCCCTCATTACACATCCCATGCGAGCTTGTAATGATAAAACCTCATCCAAATCACACATTGCAGCTCAATATTCAGTGAGGACAGGGCCTTTTTAAGTCGAAATGTGCAAAAAAGCATCCTATCGCTCTGAAACGGCTGTTTTGCTCTCCACCACATTTACTGTCAGACTGGCCGAATTAGACCGATTCTGCCTCTTTCTTGCCTCTACATGTGAAGAACAGGGTGCTTGTGAGCATATTGTGCAGTTTCACGCAGGTAGCTGCCTTGGAACGGGACCGGTGGGGCAGAGCAATCCTAGCGGCTCGCCCGAGCAGTGGAAGCCGGCGAGGGTGCGCGTTCAGCCGGATGAATGGGGCGCTGTCAGGGCCCCTCTCGTGGAGGATAGAAATCATGCTTTTTCCCTCATTACACATCCCATGCGAGCTTGTAATGATAAAACCTCATCCAAATCACACATTGCAGCTCAATATTCAGTGAGGACAGGGCCTTTTTAAGTCGAAATGTGCAAAAAAGCATCCTATCGCTCTGAAACGGCTGTTTTGCTCTCCACCACATTTACTGTCAGACTGGCCGAATTAGACCGATTCTGCCTCTTTCTTGCCTCTACATGTGAAGAACAGGGTGCTTGTGAGCATATTGTGCAGTTTCACGCAGGTAGCTGCCTTGGAACGGGACCGGTGGGGCAGAGCAATCCTAGCGGCTCGCCCGAGCAGTGGAAGACGGCGAGGGTGCGCGTTCAGCCGGATGAATGGGGCGCTGTCAGGGCCCCTCTCGTGGAGGATAGAAATCATGCTTTTTCCCTCATTACACATCCCATGCGAGCTTGTAATGATAAAACCTCATCCAAATCACACATTGCAGCTCAATATTCAGTGAGGACAGGGCCTTTTTAAGTCGAAATGTGCAAAAAAGCATCCTATCGCTCTGAAACGGCTGTTTTGCTCTCCACCACATTTACTGTCAGACTGGCCGAATTAGACCGATTCTGCCTCTTTCTTGCCTCTACATGTGAAGAACAGGGTGCTTGTGAGCATATTGTGCAGTTTCACGCAGGTAGCTGCCTTGGAACGGGACCGGTGGGGCAGAGCAATCCTAGCGGCTCGCCCGAGCAGTGGAAGCCGGCGAGGGTGCGCGTTCAGCCGGATGAATGGGGCGCTGTCAGGGCCCCTCTCGTGGAGGATAGAAATCATGCTTTTTCCCTCATTACACATCCCATGCGAGCTTGTAATGATAAAACCTCATCCAAATCACACATTGCAGCTCAATATTCAGTGAGGACAGGGCCTTTTTAAGTCGAAATGTGCAAAAAAGCATCCTATCGCTCTGAAACGGCTGTTTTGCTCTCCACCACATTTACTGTCAGACTGGCCGAATTAGACCGATTCTGCCTCTTTCTTGCCTCTACATGTGAAGAACAGGGTGCTTGTGAGCATATTGTGCAGTTTCACGCAGGTAGCTGCCTTGGAACGGGACCGGTGGGGCAGAGCAATCCTAGCGGCTCGCCCGAGCAGTGGAAGCCGGCGAGGGTGCGCGTTCAGCCGGATGAATGGGGCGCTGTCAGGGCCCCTCTCGTGGAGGATAGAAATCATGCTTTTTCCCTCATTACACATCCCATGCGAGCTTGTAATGATAAAACCTCATCCAAATCACACATTGCAGCTCAATATTCAGTGAGGTCAGGGCCTTTTTAAGTCGAAATGTGCAAAAAAGCATCCTATCGCTCTGAAACGGCTGTTTTGCTCTCCACCACATTTACTGTCAGACTGGCCGAATTAGACCGATTCTGCCTCTTTCTTGCCTCTACATGTGAAGAACAGGGTGCTTGTGAGCATATTGTGCAGTTTCAAGCAGGTAGCTGGCTTGGAACGGGACCGGTGGGGCAGAGCAATCCTAGCGGCTCGCCCGAGCAGTGGAAGCCGGCGAGGGTGCGCGTTCAGCCGGATGAATGGGGCGCTGTCAGGGCCCCTCTCGTGGAGGATAGAAATCATGCTTTTTCCCTCATTACACATCCCATGCGAGCTTGTAATGATAAAACCTCATCCAAATCACACATTGCAGCTCAATATTCAGTGAGGACAGGGCCTTTTTAAGTCGAAATGTGCAAAAATGCATCCTCTCGCTCTGAAACGGCTGTTTTGCTCTCCACCACATTTACTGTCAGACTGGCCGAATTAGACCGATTCTGCCTCTTTCTTGCCTCTACATGTGAAGAACAGGGTGCTTGTGAGCATATTGTGCAGTTTCAAGCAGGTAGCTGGCTTGGAACGGGACCGGTGGGGCAGAGCAATCCTAGCGGCTCGCCCGAGCAGTGGAAGCCGGCGAGGGTGCGCGTTCAGCCGGATGAATGGGGCGCTGTCAGGGCCCCTCTCGTGGAGGATAAAAATCATGCTTTTTCCCTCATTACACATCCCATGCGAGCTTGTAATGATAAAACCTCATCCAAATCACACATTGCAGCTCAATATTCAGTGAGGACAGGGCCTTTTTAAGTCGAAATGTGCAAAAAAGCATCCTCTCGCTCTGAAACGGCTGTTTTGCTCTCCACCACATTTACTGTCAGACTGGCCGAATTAGACCGATTCTGCCTCTTTCTTGCCTCTACATGTGAAGAACAGGGTGCTTGTGAGCATATTGTGCAGTTTCACGCAGGTAGCTGGCTTGGAACGGGACCGGTGGGGCAGAGCAATCCTAGCGGCTCGCCCGAGCAGTGGAAGCCGGCGAGGGTGCGCGTTCAGCCGGATGAATGGGGCGCTGTCAGGGCCCCTCTCGTGGAGGATAGAAATCATGCTTTTTCCCTCATTACACATCCCATGCGAGCTTGTAATGATAAAACCTCATCCAAATCACACATTGCAGCTCAATATTCAGTGAGGACAGGGCCTTTTTAAGTCGAAATGTGCAAAAAAGCATCCTATCGCTCTGAAACGGCTGTTTTGCTCTCCACCACATTTACTGTCAGACTGGCCGAATTAGACCGATTCTGCCTCTTTCTTGCCTCTACATGTGAAGAACAGGGTGCTTGTGAGCATATTGTGCAGTTTCACGCAGGTAGCTGCCTTGGAACGGGACCGGTGGGGCAGAGCAATCCTAGCGGCTCGCCCGAGCAGTGGAAGCCGGCGAGGGTGCGCGTTCAGCCGGATGAATGGGGCGCTGTCAGGGCCCCTCTCGTGGAGGATAGAAATCATGCTTTTTCCCTCATTACACATCCCATGCGAGCTTGTAATGATAAAACCTCATCCAAATCACACATTGCAGCTCAATATTCAGTGAGGACAGGGCCTTTTTAAGTCGAAATGTGCAAAAAAGCATCCTATCGCTCTGAAACGGCTGTTTTGCTCTCCACCACATTTACTGTCAGACTGGCCGAATTAGACCGATTCTGCCTCTTTCTTGCCTCTACATGTGAAGAACAGGGTGCTTGTGAGCATATTGTGCAGTTTCACGCAGGTAGCTGCCTTGGAACGGGACCGGTGGGGCAGAGCAATCCTAGCGGCTCGCCCGAGCAGTGGAAGCCGGCGAGGGTGCGCGTTCAGCCGGATGAATGGGGCGCTGTCAGAGCCCCTCTCGTGGAGGATAGAAATCATGCTTTTTCAGTCATTACACATCCCATGCGAGCTTGTAATGATAAAACCTCATCCAAATCACACATTGCAGCTCAATATTCAGTGAGGACAGGGCCTTTTTAAGTCGAAATGTGCAAAAAAGCATCCTATCGCTCTGAAACGGCTGTTTTGCTCTCCACCACATTTACTGTCAGACTGGCCGAATTAGACCGATTCTGCCTCTTTCTTGCCTCTACATGTGAAGAACAGGGTGCTTGTGAGCATATTGTGCAGTTTCACGCAGGTAGCTGCCTTGGAACGGGACCGGTGGGGCAGAGCAATCCTAGCGGCTCGCCCGAGCAGTGGAAGCCGGCGAGGGTGCGCGTTCAGCCGGATGAATGGGGCGCTGTCAGGGCCCCTCTCGTGGAGGATAGAAATCATGCTTTTTCCCTCATTACACATCCCATGCGAGCTTGTAATGATAAAACCTCATCCAAATCACACATTGCAGCTCAATATTCAGTGAGGACAGGGCCTTTTTAAGTCGAAATGTGCAAAAAAGCGTCCTATCGCTCTGAAACGGCTGTTTTGCTCTCCACCACATTTACTGTCAGACTGGCCGAATTAGACCGATTCTGCCTCTTTCTTGCCTCTACATGTGAAGAACAGGGTGCTTGTGAGCATATTGTGCAGTTTCACGCAGGTAGCTGCCTTGGAACGGGACCGGTGGGGCAGAGCAATCCTAGCGGCTCGCCCGAGCAGTGGAAGCCGGCGAGGGTGCGCGTTCAGCCGGATGAATGGGGCGCTGTCAGGGCCCCTCTCGTGGAGGATAAAAATCATGCTTTTTCCCTCATTACACATCCCATGCGAGCTTGTAATGATAAAACCTCATCCAAATCACACATTGCAGCTCAATATTCAGTGAGGACAGGGCCTTTTTAAGTCGAAATGTGCAAAAAAGCATCCTATCGCTCTGAAACGGCTGTTTTGCTCTCCACCACATTTACTGTCAGACTGGCCGAATTAGACCGATTCTGCCTCTTTCTTGCCTCTACATGTGAAGAACAGGGTGCTTGTGAGCATATTGTGCAGTTTCACGCAGGTAGCTGCCTTGGAACGGGACCGGTGGGGCAGAGCAATCCTAGCGGCTCGCCCGAGCAGTGGAAGCCGGCGAGGGTGCGCGTTCAGCCGGATGAATGGGGCGCTGTCAGGGCCCCTCTCGTGGAGGATAGAAATCATGCTTTTTCCCTCATTACACATCCCATGCGAGCTTGTAATGATAAAACCTCATCCAAATCACACATTGCAGCTCAATATTCAGTGAGGACAGGGCCTTTTTAAGTCGAAATGTGCAAAAAAGCGTCCTATCGCTCTGAAACGGCTGTTTTGCTCTCCACCACATTTACTGTCAGACTGGCCGAATTAGACCGATTCTGCCTCTTTCTTGCCTCTACATGTGAAGAACAGGGTGCTTGTGAGCATATTGTGCAGTTTCAAGCAGGTAGCTGGCTTGGAACGGGACCGGTGGGGCAGAGCAATCCTAGCGGCTCGCCCGAGCAGTGGAAGCCGGCGAGGGTGCGCGTTCAGCCGGATGAATGGGGCGCTGTCAGGGCCCCTCTCGTGGAGGATAAAAATCATGCTTTTTCCCTCATTACACATCCCATTCGAGCTTGTAATGATAAAACCTCATCCAAATCACACATTGCAGCTCAATATTCAGTGAGGACAGGGCCTTTTTAAGTCGAAATGTGCAAAAATGCATCCTCTCGCTCTGAAACGGCTGTTTTGCTCTCCACCACATTTACTGTCAGACTGGCCGAATTAGACCGATTCTGCCTCTTTCTTGCCTCTACATGTGAAGAACAGGGTGCTTGTGAGCATATTGTGCAGTTTCACGCAGGTAGCTGCCTTGGAACGGGACCGGTGGGGCAGAGCAATCCTAGCGGCTCGCCCGAGCAGTGGAAGCCGGCGAGGGTGCGCGTTCAGCCGGATGAATGGGGCGCTGTCAGGGCCCCTCTCGTGGAGGATAAAAATCATGCTTTTTCCCTCATTACACATCCCATGCGAGCTTGTAATGATAAAACCTCATCCAAATCACACATTGCAGCTCAATATTCAGTGAGGACAGGGCCTTTTTAAGTCGAAATGTGCAAAAAAGCATCCTATCGCTCTGAAACGGCTGTTTTGCTCTCCACCACATTTACTGTCAGACTGGCCGAATTAGACCGATTCTGCCTCTTTCTTGCCTCTACATGTGAAGAACAGGGTGCTTGTGAGCATATTGTGCAGTTTCACGCAGGTAGCTGCCTTGGAACGGGACCGGTGGGGCAGAGCAATCCTAGCGGCTCGCCCGAGCAGTGGTAGCCGGCGAGGGTGCGCGTTCAGCCGGATGAATGGGGCGCTGTCAGGGCCCCTCTCGTGGAGGATAGAAATCATGCTTTTTCCCTCATTACACATCCCATGCGAGCTTGTAATGATAAAACCTCATCCAAATCACACATTGCAGCTCAATATTCAGTGAGGACAAGGCCTTTTTAAGTCGAAATGTGCAAAAAAGCATCCTATCGCTCTGAAACGGCTGTTTTGCTCTCCACCACATTTACTGTCAGACTGGCCGAATTAGACCGATTCTGCCTCTTTCTTGCCTCTACATGTGAAGAACAGGGTGCTTGTGAGCATATTGTGCAGTTTCACGCAGGTAGCTGCCTTGGAACGGGACCGGTGGGGCAGAGCAATCCTAGCGGCTCGCCCGAGCAGTGGAAGCCGGCGAGGGTGCGCGTTCAGCCGGATGAATGGGGCGCTGTCAGGGCCCCTCTCGTGGAGGATAGAAATCATGCTTTTTCCCTCATTACACATCCCATGCGAGCTTGTAATGATAAAACCTCATCCAAATCACACATTGCAGCTCAATATTCAGTGAGGACAGGGCCTTTTTAAGTCGAAATGTGCAAAAAAGCGTCTTATCGCTCTGAAACGGCTGTTTTGCTCTCCACCACATTTACTGTCAGACTGGCCGAATTAGACCGATTCTGCCTCTTTCTTGCCTCTACATGTGAAGAACAGGGTGCTTGTGAGCATATTGTGCAGTTTCAAGCAGGTAGCTGGCTTGGAACGGGACCGGTGGGGCAGAGCAATCCTAGCGGCTCGCCCGAGCAGTGGAAGCCGGCGAGGGTGCGCGTTCAGCCGGATGAATGGGGCGCTGTCAGGGCCCCTCTCGTGGAGGTTAAAAATCATGCTTTTTCCCTCATTACACATCCCATGCGAGCTTGTAATGATAAAACCTCATCCAAATCACACATTGCAGCTCAATATTCAGTGAGGACAGGGCCTTTTTAAGTCGAAATGTGCAAAAAAGCGTCCTATCGCTCTGAAACGGCTGTTTTGCTCTCCACCACATTTACTGTCAGACTGGCCGAATTAGACCGATTCTGCCTCTTTCTTGCCTCTGCATGTGAAGAACAGGGTGCTTGTGAGCATATTGTGCAGTTTCAAGCAGGTAGCTGGCTTGGAACGGGACCGGTGGGGCAGAGCAATCCTAGCGGCTCGCCCGAGCAGTTGAAGCCGGCGAGGGTGCGCGTTCAGCCGGATGAATGGGGCGCTGTCAGGGCCCCTCTCGTGGAGGATAGAAATCATGCTTTTTCCCTCATTACACATCCCATGCGAGCTTGTAATGATAAAACCTCATCCAAATCACACATTGCAGCTCAATATTCAGTGAGGACAGGGCCTTTTTAAGTCGAAATGTGTAAAAAAGCATCCTATCGCTCTGAAACGGCTGTTTTGCTCTCCACCACATTTACTGTCAGACTGGCCGAATTAGACCGATTCTGCCTCTTTCTTGCCTCTACATGTGAAGAACAGGGTGCTTGTGAGCATATTGTGCAGTTTCACGCAGGTAGCTGCCTTGGAACGGGACCGGTGGGGCAGAGCAATCCTAGCGGCTCGCCCGAGCAGTGGAAGCCGGCGAGGGTGCGCGTTCAGCCGGATGAATGGGGCGCTGTCAGGGCCCCTCTCGTGGAGGATAGAAATCATGCTTTTTCAGTCATTACACATCCCATGCGAGCTTGTAATGATAAAACCTCATCCAAATCACACATTGCAGCTCAATATTCAGTGAGGACAGGGCCTTTTTAAGTCGAAATGTGCAAAAAAGCATCCTATCGCTCTGAAACGGCTGTTTTGCTCTCCACCACATTTACTGTCAGACTGGCCGAATTAGACCGATTCTGCCTCTTTCTTGCCTCTACATGTGAAGAACAGGGTGCTTGTGAGCATATTGTGCAGTTTCACGCAGGTAGCTGCCTTGGAACGGGACCGGTGGGGCAGAGCAATCCTAGCGGCTCGCCCGAGCAGTGGAAGCCGGCGAGGGTGCGCGTTCAGCCGGATGAATGGGGCGCTGTCAGGGCCCCTCTCGTGGAGGATAGAAATCATGCTTTTTCAGTCATTACACATCCCATGCGAGCTTGTAATGATAAAACCTCATCCAAATCACACATTGCAGCTCAATATTCAGTGAGGACAGGGCCTTTTTAAGTCGAAATGTGCAAAAAAGCATCCTATCGCTCTGAAACGGCTGTTTTGCTCTCCACCACATTTACTGTCAGACTGGCCGAATTAGACCGATTCTGCCTCTTTCTTGCCTCTACATGTGAAGAACAGGGTGCTTGTGAGCATATTGTGCAGTTTCACGCAGGTAGCTGCCTTGGAACGGGACCGGTGGGGCAGAGCAATCCTAGCGGCTCGCCCGAGCAGTGGAAGCCGGCGAGGGTGCGCGTTCAGCCGGATGAATGGGGCGCTGTCAGGGCCCCTCTCGTGGAGGATAGAAATCATGCTTTTTCCCTCATTACACATCCCATGCGAGCTTGTAATGATAAAACCTCATCCAAATCACACATTGCAGCTCAATATTCAGTGAGGACAAGGCCTTTTTAAGTCGAAATGTGCAAAAAAGCATCCTATCGCTCTGAAACGGCTGTTTTGCTCTCCACCACATTTACTGTCAGACTGGCCGAATTAGACCGATTCTGCCTCTTTCTTGCCTCTACATGTGAAGAACAGGGTGCTTGTGAGCATATTGTGCAGTTTCACGCAGGTAGCTGCCTTGGAACGGGACCGGTGGGGCAGAGCAATCCTAGCGGCTCGCCCGAGCAGTGGAAGCCGGCGAGGGTGCGCGTTCAGCCGGATGAATGGGGCGCTGTCAGGGCCCCTCTCGTGGAGGATAGAAATCATGCTTTTTCCCTCATTACACATCCCATGCGAGCTTGTAATGATAAAACCTCATCCAAATCACACATTGCAGCTCAATATTCAGTGAGGACAGGGCCTTTTTAAGTCGAAATGTGCAAAAAAGCGTCTTATCGCTCTGAAACGGCTGTTTTGCTCTCCACCACATTTACTGTCAGACTGGCCGAATTAGACCGATTCTGCCTCTTTCTTGCCTCTACATGTGAAGAACAGGGTGCTTGTGAGCATATTGTGCAGTTTCAAGCAGGTAGCTGGCTTGGAACGGGACCGGTGGGGCAGAGCAATCCTAGCGGCTCGCCCGAGCAGTGGAAGCCGGCGAGGGTGCGCGTTCAGCCGGATGAATGGGGCGCTGTCAGGGCCCCTCTCGTGGAGGATAAAAATCATGCTTTTTCCCTCATTACACATCCCATGCGAGCTTGTAATGATAAAACCTCATCCAAATCACGCATTGCAGCTCAATATTCAGTGAGGACAGGGCCTTTTTAAGTCGAAATGTGCAAAAAAGCGTCCTATCGCTCTGAAACGGCTGTTTTGCTCTCCACCACATTTACTGTCAGACTGGCCGAATTAGACCGATTCTGCCTCTTTCTTGCCTCTACATGTGAAGAACAGGGTGCTTGTGAGCATATTGTGCAGTTTCAAGCAGGTAGCTGGCTTGGAACGGGACCGGTGGGGCAGAGCAATCCTAGCGGCTCGCCCGAGCAGTGGAAGCCGGCGAGGGTGCGCGTTCAGCCGGATGAATGGGGCGCTGTCAGGGCCCCTCTCGTGGAGGATAGAAATCATGCTTTTTCAGTCATTACACATCCCATGCGAGCTTGTAATGATAAAACCTCATCCAAATCACACATTGCAGCTCAATATTCAGTGAGGACAGGGCCTTTTTAAGTCGAAATGTGCAAAAAAGCATCCTATCGCTCTGAAACGGCTGTTTTGCTCTCCACCACATTTACTGTCAGACTGGCCGAATTAGACCGATTCTGCCTCTTTCTTGCCTCTACATGTGAAGAACAGGGTGCTTGTGAGCATATTGTGCAGTTTCAAGCAGGTAGCTGGCTTGGAACGGGACCGGTGGGGCAGAGCAATCCTAGCGGCTCGCCCGAGCAGTGGAAGCCGGCGAGGGTGCGCGTTCAGCCGGATGAATGGGGCGCTGTCAGGGCCCCTCTCGTGGAGGATAAAAATCATGCTTTTTCCCTCATTACACATCCCATGCGAGCTTGTAATGATAAAACCTCATCCAAATCACGCATTGCAGCTCAATATTGAGTGAGGACAGGGCCTTTTTAAGTCGAAATGTGCAAAAAAGCATCCTATCGCTCTGAAACGGCTGTTTTGCTCTCCACCACATTTACTGTAAGACTGGCCGAATTAGACCGATTCTGCCTCTTTCTTGCCTCTACATGTGAAGACCAGGGTGCTTGTGAGCATATTGTGCAGTTTCACGCAGGTAGCTGGCTTGGAACGGGACCGGTGGGGCAGAGCAATCCTAGCGGCTCGCCCGAGCAGTGGAAGCCAGCGAGGGTGCGCGTTCAGCCGGATGAATGGGGCGCTGTCAGGGCCCCTCTCGTGGAGGAAAAAAATCATGCTTTTTCCCTCATTACACATCCCATGCGAGCTTGTAATGATAAAAACTCATCCAAATCACACATTGCAGGTCAATATTCAGTGAGGACAGGGCCTTTTTAAGTCGAAATGTGCAAAAAAGCGTCCTATCGCTCTGAAACGGCTGTTTTGCTCTCCACCACATTTACTGTCAGACTGGCCGAATTAGACCGATTCTGCCTCTTTCTTGCCTCTACATGTGAAGAACAGGGTGCTTGTGAGCATATTGTGCAGTTTCACGCAGGTAGCTGCCTTGGAACGGGACCGGTGGGGCAGAGCAATCCTAGCGGCTCGCCCGAGCAGTGGAAGCCGGCGAGGGTGCGCGTTCAGCCGGATGAATGGGGCGCTGTCAGGGCCCCTCTCGTGGAGGATAAAAATCATGCTTTTTCCCTCATTACACATCCCATGCGAGCTTGTAATGATAAAACCTCATCCAAATCACACATTGCAGCTCAATATTCAGTGAGGACAGGGCCTTTTTAAGTCGAAATGTGCAAAAAAGCATCCTATCGCTCTGAAACGGCTGTTTTGCTCTCCACCACATTTACTGTCAGACTGGCCGAATTAGACCGATTCTGCCTCTTTCTTGCCTCTACATGTGAAGAACAGGGTGCTTGTGAGCATATTGTGCAGTTTCACGCAGGTAGCTGGCTTGGAACGGGACCGGTGGGGCAGAGCAATCCTAGCGGCTCGCCCGAGCAGTGGAAGCCGGCGAGGGTGCGCGTTCAGCCGGATGAATGGGGCGCTGTCAGGGCCCCTCTCGTGGAGGATAAAAATCATGCTTTTTCCCTCATTACACATCCCATGCGAGCTTGTAATGATAAAACCTCATCCAAATCACACATTGCAGCTCAATATTCAGTGAGGACAGGGCCTTTTTAAGTCGAAATGTGCAAAAAAGCATCCTATCGCTCTGAAACGGCTGTTTTGCTCTCCACCACATTTACTGTCAGACTGGCCGAATTAGACCGATTCTGCCTCTTTCTTGCCTCTACATGTGAAGAACAGGGTGCTTGTGAGCATATTGTGCAGTTTCACGCAGGTAGCTGGCTTGGAACGGGACCGGTGGGGCAGAGCAATCCTAGCGGCTCGCCCGAGCAGTGGAAGCCGGCGAGGGTGCGCGTTCAGCCGGATGAATGGGGCGCTGTCAGGGCCCCTCTCGTGGAGGATAAAAATCATGCTTTTTCCCTCATTACACATCCCATGCGAGCTTGTAATGATAAAACCTCATCCAAATCACACATTGCAGCTCAATATTCAGTGAGGACAGGGCCTTTTTAAGTCGAAATGTGCAAAAAAGCATCCTATCGCTCTGAAACGGCTGTTTTGCTCTCCACCACATTTACTGTCAGACTGGCCGAATTAGACCGATTCTGCCTCTTTCTTGCCTCTACATGTGAAGAACAGGGTGCTTGTGAGCATATTGTGCAGTTTCACGCAGGTAGCTGGCTTGGAACGGGACCGGTGGGGCAGAGCAATCCTAGCGGCTCGCCCGAGCAGTGGAAGCCGGCGAGGGTGCGCGTTCAGCCGGATGAATGGGGCGCTGTCAGGGCCCCTCTCGTGGAGGATAAAAATCATGCTTTTTCCCTCATTACACATCCCATGCGAGCTTGTAATGATAAAACCTCATCCAAATCACACATTGCAGCTCAATATTCAGTGAGGACAGGGCCTTTTTAAGTCGAAATGTGCAAAAAAGCATCCTATCGCTCTGAAACGGCTGTTTTGCTCTCCACCACATTTACTGTCAGACTGGCCGAATTAGACCGATTCTGCCTCTTTCTTGCCTCTACATGTGAAGAACAGGGTGCTTGTGAGCATATTGTGCAGTTTCACGCAGGTAGCTGGCTTGGAACGGGACCGGTGGGGC
The DNA here is from genome assembly GCF_963514085.1 of Chelon labrosus. NCBI lineage: Eukaryota > Metazoa > Chordata > Actinopteri > Mugiliformes > Mugilidae > Chelon > Chelon labrosus. The sequence continues at coordinate 146,921 of NW_028181693.1, read as the reverse complement.
AGAGCAATCCTAGCGGCTCGCCCGAGCAGTGGAAGCCGGCGAGGGTGCGCGTTCAGCCGGATGAATGGGGCGCTGTCAGGGCCCCTCTCGTGGAGGATAAAAATCATGCTTTTTCCCTCATTACACATCCCATGCGAGCTTGTAATGATAAAACCTCATCCAAATCACACATTGCAGCTCAATATTCAGTGAGGACAGGGCCTTTTTAAGTCGAAATGTGCAAAAAAGCATCCTATCGCTCTGAAACGGCTGTTTTGCTCTCCACCACATTTACTGTCAGACTGGCCGAATTAGACCGATTCTGCCTCTTTCTTGCTTCTACATGTGAAGAACAGGGTGCTTGTGAGCATATTGTGCAGTTTCACGCAGGTAGCTGGCTTGGAACGGGACCGGTGGGGCAGAGCAATCCTAGCGGCTCGCCCGAGCAGTGGAAGCCGGCGAGGGTGCGCGTTCAGCCGGATGAATGGGGCGCTGTCAGGGCCCCTCTCGTGGAGGATAAAAATCATGCTTTTTCCCTCATTACACATCCCATGCGAGCTTGTAATGATAAAACCTCATCCAAATCACACATTGCAGCTCAATATTCAGTGAGGACAGGGCCTTTTTAAGTCGAAATGTGCAAAAAAGCATCCTATCGCTCTGAAACGGCTGTTTTGCTCTCCACCACATTTACTGTCAGACTGGCCGAATTAGACCGATTCTGCCTCTTTCTTGCTTCTACATGTGAAGAACAGGGTGCTTGTGAGCATATTGTGCAGTTTCACGCAGGTAGCTGGCTTGGAACGGGACCGGTGGGGCAGAGCAATCCTAGCGGCTCGCCCGAGCAGTGGAAGCCGGCGAGGGTGCGCGTTCAGCCGGATGAATGGGGCGCTGTCAGGGCCCCTCTCGTGGAGGATAAAAATCATGCTTTTTCCCTCATTACACATCCCATGCGAGCTTGTAATGATAAAACCTCATCCAAATCACACATTGCAGCTCAATATTCAGTGAGGACAGGGCCTTTTTAAGTCGAAATGTGCAAAAAAGCATCCTATCGCTCTGAAACGGCTGTTTTGCTCTCCACCACATTTACTGTCAGACTGGCCGAATTAGACCGATTCTGCCTCTTTCTTGCTTCTACATGTGAAGAACAGGGTGCTTGTGAGCATATTGTGCAGTTTCAAGCAGGTAGCTGGCTTGGAACGGGACCGGTGGGGCAGAGCAATCCTAGCGGCTCGCCCGAGCAGTGGAAGCCGGCGAGGGTGCGCGTTCAGCCGGATGAATGGGGCGCTGTCAGGGCCCCTCTCGTGGAGGATAAAAATCATGCTTTTTCCCTCATTACACATCCCATGCGAGCTTGTAATGATAAAACCTCATCCAAATCACACATTGCAGCTCAATATTCAGTGAGGACAGGGCCTTTTTAAGTCGAAATGTGCAAAAAAGCATCCTATCGCTCTGAAACGGCTGTTTTGCTCTCCACCACATTTACTGTCAGACTGGCCGAATTAGACCGATTCTGCCTCTTTCTTGCTTCTACATGTGAAGAACAGGGTGCTTGTGAGCATATTGTGCAGTTTCACGCAGGTAGCTGGCTTGGAACGGGACCGGTGGGGCAGAGCAATCCTAGCGGCTCGCCCGAGCAGTGGAAGCCGGCGAGGGTGCGCGTTCAGCCGGATGAATGGGGCGCTGTCAGGGCCCCTCTCGTGGAGGATAAAAATCATGCTTTTTCCCTCATTACACATCCCATGCGAGCTTGTAATGATAAAACCTCATCCAAATCACACATTGCAGCTCAATATTCAGTGAGGACAGGGCCTTTTTAAGTCGAAATGTGCAAAAAAGCATCCTATCGCTCTGAAACGGCTGTTTTGCTCTCCACCACATTTACTGTCAGACTGGCCGAATTAGACCGATTCTGCCTCTTTCTTGCCTCTACATGTGAAGAACAGGGTGCTTGTGAGCATATTGTGCAGTTTCAAGCAGGTAGCTGGCTTGGAACGGGACCGGTGGGGCAGAGCAATCCTAGCGGCTCGCCCGAGCAGTGGAAGCCGGCGAGGGTGCGCGTTCAGCCGGATGAATGGGGCGCTGTCAGGGCCCCTCTCGTGGAGGATAAAAATCATGCTTTTTCCCTCATTACACATCCCATGCGAGCTTGTAATGATAAAACCTCATCCAAATCACACATTGCAGCTCAATATTCAGTGAGGACAGGGCCTTTTTAAGTCGAAATGTGCAAAAAAGCATCCTATCGCTCTGAAACGGCTGTTTTGCTCTCCACCACATTTACTGTCAGACTGGCCGAATTAGACCGATTCTGCCTCTTTCTTGCCTCTACATGTGAAGAACAGGGTGCTTGTGAGCATATTGTGCAGTTTCACGCAGGTAGCTGGCTTGGAACGGGACCGGTGGGGCAGAGCAATCCTAGCGGCTCGCCCGAGCAGTGGAAGCCGGCGAGGGTGCGCGTTCAGCCGGATGAATGGGGCGCTGTCAGGGCCCCTCTCGTGGAGGATAAAAATCATGCTTTTTTCCTCATTACACATCCCATGCGAGCTTGTAATGATAAAACCTCATCCAAATCACACATTGCAGCTCAATATTCAGTGAGGACAGGGCCTTTTTAAGTCGAAATGTGCAAAAAAGCGTCCTATCGCTCTGAAACGGCTGTTTTGCTCTCCACCACATTTACTGTCAGACTGGCCGAATTAGACCGATTCTGCCTCTTTCTTGCCTCTACATGTGAAGAACAGGGTGCTTGTGAGCATATTGTGCAGTTTCAAGCAGGTAGCTGGCTTGGAACGGGACCGGTGGGGCAGAGCAATCCTAGCGGCTCGCCCGAGCAGTGGAAGCCGGCGAGGGTGCGCGTTCAGCCGGATGAATGGGGCGCTGTCAGGGCCCCTCTCGTGGAGGATAAAAATCATGCTTTTTCCCTCATTACACATCCCATGCGAGCTTGTAATGATAAAACCTCATCCAAATCACACATTGCAGCTCAATATTCAGTGAGGACAGGGCCTTTTTAAGTCGAAATGTGCAAAAAAGCATCCTATCGCTCTGAAACGGCTGTTTTGCTCTCCACCACATTTACTGTCAGACTGGCCGAATTAGACCGATTCTGCCTCTTTCTTGCCTCTACATGTGAAGAACAGGGTGCTTGTGAGCATATTGTGCAGTTTCACGCAGGTAGCTGGCTTGGAACGGGACCGGTGGGGCAGAGCAATCCTAGCGGCTCGCCCGAGCAGTGGAAGCCGGCGAGGGTGCGCGTTCAGCCGGATGAATGGGGCGCTGTCAGGGCCCCTCTCATGGAGGATAAAAATCATGCTTTTTCCCTCATTACACATCCCATGCGAGCTTGTAATGATAAAACCTCATCCAAATCACACATTGCAGCTCAATATTCAGTGAGGACAGGGCCTTTTTAAGTCGAAATGTGCAAAAAAGCATCCTATCGCTCTGAAACGGCTGTTTTGCTCTCCACCACATTTACTGTCAGACTGGCCGAATTAGACCGATTTTGCCTCTTTCTTGCCTCTACATGTGAAGAACAGGGTGCTTGTGAGCATATTGTGCAGTTTCAAGCAGGTAGCTGGCTTGGAACGGGACCGGTGGGGCAGAGCAATCCTAGCGGCTCGCCCGAGCAGTGGAAGCCGGCGAGGGTGCGCGTTCAGCCGGATGAATGGGGCGCTGTCAGGGCCCCTCTCGTGGAGGATAAAAATCATGCTTTTTTCCTCATTACACATCCCATGCGAGCTTGTAATGATAAAACCTCATCCAAATCACACATTGCAGCTCAATATTCAGTGAGGACAGGGCCTTTTTAAGTCGAAATGTGCAAAAAAGCGTCCTATCGCTCTGAAACGGCTGTTTTGCTCTCCACCACATTTACTGTCAGACTGGCCGAATTAGACCGATTCTGCCTCTTTCTTGCCTCTACATGTGAAGAACAGGGTGCTTGTGAGCATATTGTGCAGTTTCAAGCAGGTAGCTGGCTTGGAACGGGACCGGTGGGGCAGAGCAATCCTAGCGGCTCGCCCGAGCAGTGGAAGCCGGCGAGGGTGCGCGTTCAGCCGGATGAATGGGGCGCTGTCAGGGCCCCTCTCGTGGAGGATAAAAATCATGCTTTTTCCCTCATTACACATCCCATGCGAGCTTGTAATGATAAAACCTCATCCAAATCACACATTGCAGCTCAATATTCAGTGAGGACAGGGCCTTTTTAAGACAAAAATGTGCAAAAAAGCGTCCTATCGCTCTGAAACGGCTGTTTTGCTCTCCACCACATTTACTGTCAGACTGGCCGAATTAGACCGATTCTGCCTCTTTCTTGCCTCTACATGTGAAGAACAGGGTGCTTGTGAGCATATTGTGCAGTTTCAAGCAGGTAGCTGGCTTGGAACGGGACCGGTGGGGCAGAGTAATCCTAGCGGCTCGCCCGAGCAGTGGAAGCCGGCGAGGGTGCGCGTTCAGCCGGATGAATGGGGCGCTGTCAGGGCCCCTCTCGTGGAGGATAAAAATCATGCTTTTTCCGTCATTACACATCCCATGCGAGCTTGTAATGATAAAACCTCATCCAAATCACACATTGCAGCTCAATATTCAGTGAGGACAGGGCCTTTTTAAGACAAAAATGTGCAAAAAAGCGTCCTATCGCTCTGAAACGGCTGTTTTGCTCTCCACCACATTTACTGTCAGACTGGCCGAATTAGACCGATTCTGCCTCTTTCTTGCCTCTACATGTGAAGAACAGGGTGCTTGTGAGCATATTGTGCAGTTTCAAGCAGGTAGCTGGCTTGGAACGGGACCGGTGGGGCAGAGCAATCCTAGCGGCTCGCCCGAGCAGTGGAAGCCGGCGAGGGTGCGCGTTCAGCCGGATGAATGGGGCGCTGTCAGGGCCCCTCTCGTGGAGGATAAAAATCATGCTTTTTCCCTCATTACACATCCCATGCGAGCTTGTAATGATAAAACCTCATCCAAATCACACATTGCAGCTCAATATTCAGTGAGGACAGGGCCTTTTTAAGTCGAAATGTGCAAAAAAGCATCCTATCGCTCTGAAACGGCTGTTTTGCTCTCCACCACATTTACTGTCAGACTGGCCGAATTAGACCGATTCTGCCTCTTTCTTGCCTCTACATGTGAAGAACAGGGTGCTTGTGAGCATATTGTGCAGTTTCACGCAGGTAGCTGGCTTGGAACGGGACCGGTGGGGCAGAGCAATCCTAGCGGCTCGCCCGAGCAGTGGAAGCCGGCGAGGGTGCGCGTTCAGCCGGATGAATGGGGCGCTGTCAGGGCCCCTCTCGTGGAGGATAAAAATCATGCTTTTTCCCTCATTACACATCCCATGCGAGCTTGTAATGATAAAACCTCATCCAAATCACACATTGCAGCTCAATATTCAGTGAGGACAGGGCCTTTTTAAGTCGAAATGTGCAAAAAAGCATCCTATCGCTCTGAAACGGCTGTTTTGCTCTCCACCACATTTACTGTCAGACTGGCCGAATTAGACCGATTCTGCCTCTTTCTTGCCTCTACATGTGAAGAACAGGGTGCTTGTGAGCATATTGTGCAGTTTCACGCAGGTAGCTGGCTTGGAACGGGACCGGTGGGGCAGAGCAATCCTAGCGGCTCGCCCGAGCAGTGGAAGCCGGCGAGGGTGCGCGTTCAGCCGGATGAATGGGGCGCTGTCAGGGCCCCTCTCGTGGAGGATAAAAATCATGCTTTTTCCCTCATTACACATCCCATGCGAGCTTGTAATGATAAAACCTCATCCAAATCACACATTGCAGCTCAATATTCAGTGAGGACAGGGCCTTTTTAAGTCGAAATGTGCAAAAAAGCATCCTATCGCTCTGAAACGGCTGTTTTGCTCTCCACCACATTTACTGTCAGACTGGCCGAATTAGACCGATTCTGCCTCTTTCTTGCCTCTACATGTGAAGAACAGGGTGCTTGTGAGCATATTGTGCAGTTTCAAGCAGGTAGCTGGCTTGGAACGGGACCGGTGGGGCAGAGCAATCCTAGCGGCTCGCCCGAGCAGTGGAAGCCGGCGAGGGTGCGCGTTCAGCCGGATGAATGGGGCGCTGTCAGGGCCCCTCTCGTGGAGGATAAAAATCATGCTTTTTCCCTCATTACACATCCCATGCGAGCTTGTAATGATAAAACCTCATCCAAATCACACATTGCAGCTCAATATTCAGTGAGGACAGGGCCTTTTTAAGACAAAAATGTGCAAAAAAGCGTCCTATCGCTCTGAAACGGCTGTTTTGCTCTCCACCACATTTACTGTCAGACTGGCCGAATTAGACCGATTCTGCCTCTTTCTTGCCTCTACATGTGAAGAACAGGGTGCTTGTGAGCATATTGTGCAGTTTCAAGCAGGTAGCTGGCTTGGAACGGGACCGGTGGGGCAGAGCAATCCTAGCGGCTCGCCCGAGCAGTGGAAGCCGGCGAGGGTGCGCGTTCAGCCGGATGAATGGGGCGCTGTCAGGGCCCCTCTCGTGGAGGATAAAAATCATGCTTTTTCCCTCATTACACATCCCATGCGAGCTTGTAATGATAAAACCTCATCCAAATCACACATTGCAGCTCAATATTCAGTGAGGACAGGGCCTTTTTAAGACAAAAATGTGCAAAAAAGCGTCCTATCGCTCTGAAACGGCTGTTTTGCTCTCCACCACATTTACTGTCAGACTGGCCGAATTAGACCGATTCTGCCTCTTTCTTGCCTCTACATGTGAAGAACAGGGTGCTTGTGAGCATATTGTGCAGTTTCAAGCAGGTAGCTGGCTTGGAACGGGACCGGTGGGGCAGAGCAATCCTAGCGGCTCGCCCGAGCAGTGGAAGCCGGCGAGGGTGCGCGTTCAGCCGGATGAATGGGGCGCTGTCAGGGCCCCTCTCGTGGAGGATAAAAATCATGCTTTTTCCGTCATTACACATCCCATGCGAGCTTGTAATGATAAAACCTCATCCAAATCACACATTGCAGCTCAATATTCAGTGAGGACAGGGCCTTTTTAAGACAAAAATGTGCAAAAAAGCGTCCTATCGCTCTGAAACGGCTGTTTTGCTCTCCACCACATTTACTGTCAGACTGGCCGAATTAGACCGATTCTGCCTCTTTCTTGCCTCTACATGTGAAGAACAGGGTGCTTGTGAGCATATTGTGCAGTTTCAAGCAGGTAGCTGGCTTGGAACGGGACCGGTGGGGCAGAGCAATCCTAGCGGCTCGCCCGAGCAGTGGAAGCCGGCGAGGGTGCGCGTTCAGCCGGATGAATGGGGCGCTGTCAGGGCCCCTCTCGTGGAGGATAAAAATCATGCTTTTTCCCTCATTACACATCCCATGCGAGCTTGTAATGATAAAACCTCATCCAAATCACACATTGCAGCTCAATATTCAGTGAGGACAGGGCCTTTTTAAGTCGAAATGTGCAAAAAAGCATCCTATCGCTCTGAAACGGCTGTTTTGCTCTCCACCACATTTACTGTCAGACTGGCCGAATTAGACCGATTCTGCCTCTTTCTTGCCTCTACATGTGAAGAACAGGGTGCTTGTGAGCATATTGTGCAGTTTCACGCAGGTAGCTGGCTTGGAACGGGACCGGTGGGGCAGAGCAATCCTAGCGGCTCGCCCGAGCAGTGGAAGCCGGCGAGGGTGCGCGTTCAGCCGGATGAATGGGGCGCTGTCAGGGCCCCTCTCGTGGAGGATAAAAATCATGCTTTTTCCCTCATTACACATCCCATGCGAGCTTGTAATGATAAAACCTCATCCAAATCACACATTGCAGCTCAATATTCAGTGAGGACAGGGCCTTTTTAAGTCGAAATGTGCAAAAAAGCATCCTATCGCTCTGAAACGGCTGTTTTGCTCTCCACCACATTTACTGTCAGACTGGCCGAATTAGACCGATTCTGCCTCTTTCTTGCCTCTACATGTGAAGAACAGGGTGCTTGTGAGCATATTGTGCAGTTTCACGCAGGTAGCTGGCTTGGAACGGGACCGGTGGGGCAGAGCAATCCTAGCGGCTCGCCCGAGCAGTGGAAGCCGGCGAGGGTGCGCGTTCAGCCGGATGAATGGGGCGCTGTCAGGGCCCCTCTCGTGGAGGATAAAAATCATGCTTTTTCCCTCATTACACATCCCATGCGAGCTTGTAATGATAAAACCTCATCCAAATCACACATTGCAGCTCAATATTCAGTGAGGACAGGGCCTTTTTAAGTCGAAATGTGCAAAAAAGCATCCTATCGCTCTGAAACGGCTGTTTTGCTCTCCACCACATTTACTGTCAGACTGGCCGAATTAGACCGATTCTGCCTCTTTCTTGCCTCTACATGTGAAGAACAGGGTGCTTGTGAGCATATTGTGCAGTTTCAAGCAGGTAGCTGGCTTGGAACGGGACCGGTGGGGCAGAGCAATCCTAGCGGCTCGCCCGAGCAGTGGAAGCCGGCGAGGGTGCGCGCTCAGCCGGATGAATGGGGCGCTGTCAGGGCCCCTCTCGTGGAGGATAAAAATCATGCTTTTTTCCTCATTACACATCCCATGCGAGCTTGTAATGATAAAACCTCATCCAAATCACACATTGCAGCTCAATATTCAGTGAGGACAGGGCCTTTTTAAGTCGAAATGTGCAAAAAAGCGTCCTATCGCTCTGAAACGGCTGTTTTGCTCTCCACCACATTTACTGTCAGACTGGCCGAATTAGACCGATTCTGCCTCTTTCTTGCCTCTACATGTGAAGAACAGGGTGCTTGTGAGCATATTGTGCAGTTTCAAGCAGGTAGCTGGCTTGGAACGGGACCGGTGGGGCAGAGCAATCCTAGCGGCTCGCCCGAGCAGTGGAAGCCGGCGAGGGTGCGCGTTCAGCCGGATGAATGGGGCGCTGTCAGGGCCCCTCTCGTGGAGGATAAAAATCATGCTTTTTCCCTCATTACACATCCCATGCGAGCTTGTAATGATAAAACCTCATCCAAATCACACATTGCAGCTCAATATTCAGTGAGGACAGGGCCTTTTTAAGACAAAAATGTGCAAAAAAGCGTCCTATCGCTCTGAAACGGCTGTTTTGCTCTCCACCACATTTACTGTCAGACTGGCCGAATTAGACCGATTCTGCCTCTTTCTTGCCTCTACATGTGAAGAACAGGGTGCTTGTGAGCATATTGTGCAGTTTCAAGCAGGTAGCTGGCTTGGAACGGGACCGGTGGGGCAGAGCAATCCTAGCGGCTCGCCCGAGCAGTGGAAGCCGGCGAGGGTGCGCGTTCAGCCGGATGAATGGGGCGCTGTCAGGGCCCCTCTCGTGGAGGATAAAAATCATGCTTTTTTCCTCATTACACATCCCATGCGAGCTTGTAATGATAAAACCTCATCCAAATCACACATTGCAGCTCAATATTCAGTGAGGACAGGGCCTTTTTAAGTCGAAATGTGCAAAAAAGCGTCCTATCGCTCTGAAACGGCTGTTTTGCTCTCCACCACATTTACTGTCAGACTGGCCGAATTAGACCGATTCTGCCTCTTTCTTGCCTCTACATGTGAAGAACAGGGTGCTTGTGAGCATATTGTGCAGTTTCAAGCAGGTAGCTGGCTTGGAACGGGACCGGTGGGGCAGAGCAATCCTAGCGGCTCGCCCGAGCAGTGGAAGCCGGCGAGGGTGCGCGTTCAGCCGGATGAATGGGGCGCTGTCAGGGCCCCTCTCGTGGAGGATAAAAATCATGCTTTTTCCCTCATTACACATCCCATGCGAGCTTGTAATGATAAAACCTCATCCAAATCACACATTGCAGCTCAATATTCAGTGAGGACAGGGCCTTTTTAAGACAAAAATGTGCAAAAAAGCGTCCTATCGCTCTGAAACGGCTGTTTTGCTCTCCACCACATTTACTGTCAGACTGGCCGAATTAGACCGATTCTGCCTCTTTCTTGCCTCTACATGTGAAGAACAGGGTGCTTGTGAGCATATTGTGCAGTTTCAAGCAGGTAGCTGGCTTGGAACGGGACCGGTGGGGCAGAGCAATCCTAGCGGCTCGCCCGAGCAGTGGAAGCCGGCGAGGGTGCGCGTTCAGCCGGATGAATGGGGCGCTGTCAGGGCCCCTCTCGTGGAGGATAAAAATCATGCTTTTTCCCTCATTACACATCCCATGCGAGCTTGTAATGATAAAACCTCATCCAAATCACACATTGCAGCTCAATATTCAGTGAGGACAGGGCCTTTTTAAGACAAAAATGTGCAAAAAAGCGTCCTATCGCTCTGAAACGGCTGTTTTGCTCTCCACCACATTTACTGTCAGACTGGCCGAATTAGACCGATTCTGCCTCTTTCTTGCCTCTACATGTGAAGAACAGGGTGCTTGTGAGCATATTGTGCAGTTTCAAGCAGGTAGCTGGCTTGGAACGGGACCGGTGGGGCAGAGCAATCCTAGCGGCTCGCCCGAGCAGTGGAAGCCGGCGAGGGTGCGCGTTCAGCCGGATGAATGGGGCGCTGTCAGGGCCCCTCTCGTGGAGGATAAAAATCATGCTTTTTCCCTCATTACACATCCCATGCGAGCTTGTAATGATAAAACCTCATCCAAATCACACATTGCAGCTCAATATTCAGTGAGGACAGGGCCTTTTTAAGTCGAAATGTGCAAAAAAGCATCCTATCGCTCTGAAACGGCTGTTTTGCTCTCCACCACATTTACTGTCAGACTGGCCGAATTAGACCGATTCTGCCTCTTTCTTGCTTCTACGTGTGAAGAACAGGGTGCTTGTGAGCATATTGTGCAGTTTCACGCAGGTAGCTGGCTTGGAACGGGACCGGTGGGGCAGAGCAATCCTAGCGGCTCGCCCGAGCAGTGGAAGCCGGCGAGGGTGCGCGTTCAGCCGGATGAATGGGGCGCTGTCAGGGCCCCTCTCGTGGAGGATAAAAATCATGCTTTTTCCCTCATTACACATCCCATGCGAGCTTGTAATGATAAAACCTCATCCAAATCACACATTGCAGCTCAATATTCAGTGAGGACAGGGCCTTTTTAAGTCGAAATGTGCAAAAAAGCATCCTATCGCTCTGAAACGGCTGTTTTGCTCTCCACCACATTTACTGTCAGACTGGCCGAATTAGACCGATTCTGCCTCTTTCTTGCCTCTACGTGTGAAGAACAGGGTGCTTGTGAGCATATTGTGCAGTTTCAAGCAGGTAGCTGGCTTGGAACGGGACCGGTGGGGCAGAGCAATCCTAGCGGCTCGCCCGAGCAGTGGAAGCCGGCGAGGGTGCGCGTTCAGCCGGATGAATGGGGCGCTGTCAGGGCCCCTCTCGTGGAGGATAAAAATCATGCTTTTTTCCTCATTACACATCCCATGCGAGCTTGTAATGATAAAACCTCATCCAAATCACACATTGCAGCTCAATATTCAGTGAGGACAGGGCCTTTTTAAGTCGAAATGTGCAAAAAAGCGTCCTATCGCTCTGAAACGGCTGTTTTGCTCTCCACCACATTTACTGTCAGACTGGCCGAATTAGACCGATTCTGCCTCTTTCTTGCCTCTACATGTGAAGAACAGGGTGATTGTGAGCATATTGTGCAGTTTCAAGCAGGTAGCTGGCTTGGAACGGGACCGGTGGGGCAGAGCAATCCTAGCGGCTCGCCCGAGCAGTGGAAGCCGGCGAGGGTGCGCGTTCAGCCGGATGAATGGGGCGCTGTCAGGGCCCCTCTCGTGGAGGATAAAAATCATGCTTTTTCCCTCATTACACATCCCATGCGAGCTTGTAATGATAAAACCTCATCCAAATCACACATTGCAGCTCAATATTCAGTGAGGACAGGGCCTTTTTAAGACAAAAATGTGCAAAAAAGCGTCCTATCGCTCTGAAACGGCTGTTTTGCTCTCCACCACATTTACTGTCAGACTGGCCGAATTAGACCGATTCTGCCTCTTTCTTGCCTCTACATGTGAAGAACAGGGTGCTTGTGAGCATATTGTGCAGTTTCAAGCAGGTAGCTGGCTTGGAACGGGACCGGTGGGGCAGAGCAATCCTAGCGGCTCGCCCGAGCAGTGGAAGCCGGCGAGGGTGCGCGTTCAGCCGGATGAATGGGGCGCTGTCAGGGCCCCTCTCGTGGAGGATAAAAATCATGCTTTTTCCCTCATTACACATCCCATGCGAGCTTGTAATGATAAAACCTCATCCAAATCACACATTGCAGCTCAATATTCAGTGAGGACAGGGCCTTTTTAAGTCGAAATGTGCAAAAAAGCATCCTATCGCTCTGAAACGGCTGTTTTGCTCTCCACCACATTTACTGTCAGACTGGCCGAATTAGACCGATTCTGCCTCTTTCTTGCTTCTACATGTGAAGAACAGGGTGCTTGTGAGCATATTGTGCAGTTTCACGCAGGTAGCTGGCTTGGAACGGGACCGGTGGGGCAGAGCAATCCTAGCGGCTCGCCCGAGCAGTGGAAGCCGGCGAGGGTGCGCGTTCAGCCGGATGAATGGGGCGCTGTCAGGGCCCCTCTCGTGGAGGATAAAAATCATGCTTTTTCCCTCATTACACATCCCATGCGAGCTTGTAATGATAAAACCTCATCCAAATCACACATTGCAGCTCAATATTCAGTGAGGACAGGGCCTTTTTAAGTCGAAATGTGCAAAAAAGCATCCTATCGCTCTGAAACGGCTGTTTTGCTCTCCACCACATTTACTGTCAGACTGGCCGAATTAGACCGATTCTGCCTCTTTCTTGCCTCTACATGTGAAGAACAGGGTGCTTGTGAGCATATTGTGCAGTTTCACGCAGGTAGCTGGCTTGGAACGGGACCGGTGGGGCAGAGCAATCCTAGCGGCTCGCCCGAGCAGTGGAAGCCGGCGAGGGTGCGCGTTCAGCCGGATGAATGGGGCGCTGTCAGGGCCCCTCTCGTGGAGGATAAAAATCATGCTTTTTCCCTCATTACACATCCCATGCGAGCTTGTAATGATAAAACCTCATCCAAATCACACATTGCAGCTCAATATTCAGTGAGGACAGGGCCTTTTTAAGTCGAAATGTGCAAAAAAGCATCCTATCGCTCTGAAACGGCTGTTTTGCTCTCCACCACATTTACTGTCAGACTGGCCGAATTAGACCGATTCTGCCTCTTTCTTGCCTCTACATGTGAAGAACAGGGTGCTTGTGAGCATATTGTGCAGTTTCACGCAGGTAGCTGGCTTGGAACGGGACCGGTGGGGCAGAGCAATCCTAGCGGCTCGCCCGAGCAGTGGAAGCCGGCGAGGGTGCGCGTTCAGCCGGATGAATGGGGCGCTGTCAGGGCCCCTCTCGTGGAGGATAAAAATCATGCTTTTTCCCTCATTACACATCCCATGCGAGCTTGTAATGATAAAACCTCATCCAAATCACACATTGCAGCTCAATATTCAGTGAGGACAGGGCCTTTTTAAGTCGAAATGTGCAAAAAAGCATCCTATCGCTCTGAAACGGCTGTTTTGCTCTCCACCACATTTACTGTCAGACTGGCCGAATTAGACCGATTCTGCCTCTTTCTTGCCTCTACATGTGAAGAACAGGGTGCTTGTGAGCATATTGTGCAGTTTCACGCAGGTAGCTGGCTTGGAACGGGACCGGTGGGGCAGAGCAATCCTAGCGGCTCGCCCGAGCAGTGGAAGCCGGCGAGGGTGCGCGTTCAGCCGGATGAATGGGGCGCTGTCAGGGCCCCTCTCGTGGAGGATAAAAATCATGCTTTTTCCCTCATTACACATCCCATGCGAGCTTGTAATGATAAAACCTCATCCAAATCACACATTGCAGCTCAATATTCAGTGAGGACAGGGCCTTTTTAAGTCGAAATGTGCAAAAAAGCATCCTATCGCTCTGAAACGGCTGTTTTGCTCTCCACCACATTTACTGTCAGACTGGCCGAATTAGACCGATTCTGCCTCTTTCTTGCCTCTACATGTGAAGAACAGGGTGCTTGTGAGCATATTGTGCAGTTTCAAGCAGGTAGCTGGCTTGGAACGGGACCGGTGGGGCAGAGCAATCCTAGCGGCTCGCCCGAGCAGTGGAAGCCGGCGAGGGTGCGCGCTCAGCCGGATGAATGGGGCGCTGTCAGGGCCCCTCTCGTGGAGGATAAAAATCATGCTTTTTTCCTCATTACACATCCCATGCGAGCTTGTAATGATAAAACCTCATCCAAATCACACATTGCAGCTCAATATTCAGTGAGGACAGGGCCTTTTTAAGTCGAAATGTGCAAAAAAGCGTCCTATCGCTCTGAAACGGCTGTTTTGCTCTCCACCACATTTACTGTCAGACTGGCCGAATTAGACCGATTCTGCCTCTTTCTTGCCTCTACATGTGAAGAACAGGGTGCTTGTGAGCATATTGTGCAGTTTCAAGCAGGTAGCTGGCTTGGAACGGGACCGGTGGGGCAGAGCAATCCTAGCGGCTCGCCCGAGCAGTGGAAGCCGGCGAGGGTGCGCGTTCAGCCGGATGAATGGGGCGCTGTCAGGGCCCCTCTCGTGGAGGATAAAAATCATGCTTTTTCCCTCATTACACATCCCATGCGAGCTTGTAATGATAAAACCTCATCCAAATCACACATTGCAGCTCAATATTCAGTGAGGACAGGGCCTTTTTAAGACAAAAATGTGCAAAAAAGCGTCCTATCGCTCTGAAACGGCTGTTTTGCTCTCCACCACATTTACTGTCAGACTGGCCGAATTAGACCGATTCTGCCTCTTTCTTGCCTCTACATGTGAAGAACAGGGTGCTTGTGAGCATATTGTGCAGTTTCAAGCAGGTAGCTGGCTTGGAACGGGACCGGTGGGGCAGAGCAATCCTAGCGGCTCGCCCGAGCAGTGGAAGCCGGCGAGGGTGCGCGTTCAGCCGGATGAATGGGGCGCTGTCAGGGCCCCTCTCGTGGAGGATAAAAATCATGCTTTTTCCCTCATTACACATCCCATGCGAGCTTGTAATGATAAAACCTCATCCAAATCACACATTGCAGCTCAATATTCAGTGAGGACAGGGCCTTTTTAAGACAAAAATGTGCAAAAAAGCGTCCTATCGCTCTGAAACGGCTGTTTTGCTCTCCACCACATTTACTGTCAGACTGGCCGAATTAGACCGATTCTGCCTCTTTCTTGCCTCTACATGTGAAGAACAGGGTGCTTGTGAGCATATTGTGCAGTTTCAAGCAGGTAGCTGGCTTGGAACGGGACCGGTGGGGCAGAGCAATCCTAGCGGCTCGCCCGAGCAGTGGAAGCCGGCGAGGGTGCGCGTTCAGCCGGATGAATGGGGCGCTGTCAGGGCCCCTCTCGTGGAGGATAAAAATCATGCTTTTTCCCTCATTACACATCCCATGCGAGCTTGTAATGATAAAACCTCATCCAAATCACACATTGCAGCTCAATATTCAGTGAGGACAGGGCCTTTTTAAGTCGAAATGTGCAAAAAAGCATCCTATCGCTCTGAAACGGCTGTTTTGCTCTCCACCACATTTACTATCAGACTGGCCGAATTAGACCGATTCTGCCTCTTTCTTGCTTCTACATGTGAAGAACAGGGTGCTTGTGAGCATATTGTGCAGTTTCACGCAGGTAGCTGGCTTGGAACGGGACCGGTGGGGCAGAGCAATCCTAGCGGCTCGCCCGAGCAGTGGAAGCCGGCGAGGGTGCGCGTTCAGCCGGATGAATGGGGCGCTGTCAGGGCCCCTCTCGTGGAGGATAAAAATCATGCTTTTTCCCTCATTACACATCCCATGCGAGCTTGTAATGATAAAACCTCATCCAAATCACACATTGCAGCTCAATATTCAGTGAGGACAGGGCCTTTTTAAGTCGAAATGTGCAAAAAAGCATCCTATCGCTCTGAAACGGCTGTTTTGCTCTCCACCACATTTACTGTCAGACTGGCCGAATTAGACCGATTCTGCCTCTTTCTTGCCTCTACATGTGAAGAACAGGGTGCTTGTGAGCATATTGTGCAGTTTCAAGCAGGTAGCTGGCTTGGAACGGGACCGGTGGGGCAGAGCAATCCTAGCGGCTCGCCCGAGCAGTGGAAGCCGGCGAGGGTGCGCGCTCAGCCGGATGAATGGGGCGCTGTCAGGGCCCCTCTCGTGGAGGATAAAAATCATGCTTTTTTCCTCATTACACATCCCATGCGAGCTTGTAATGATAAAACCTCATCCAAATCACACATTGCAGCTCAATATTCAGTGAGGACAGGGCCTTTTTAAGTCGAAATGTGCAAAAAAGCGTCCTATCGCTCTGAAACGGCTGTTTTGCTCTCCACCACATTTACTGTCAGACTGGCCGAATTAGACCGATTCTGCCTCTTTCTTGCCTCTACATGTGAAGAACAGGGTGCTTGTGAGCATATTGTGCAGTTTCAAGCAGGTAGCTGGCTTGGAACGGGACCGGTGGGGCAGAGCAATCCTAGCGGCTCGCCCGAGCAGTGGAAGCCGGCGAGGGTGCGCGTTCAGCCGGATGAATGGGGCGCTGTCAGGGCCCCTCTCGTGGAGGATAAAAATCATGCTTTTTCCCTCATTACACATCCCATGCGAGCTTGTAATGATAAAACCTCATCCAAATCACACATTGCAGCTCAATATTCAGTGAGGACAGGGCCTTTTTAAGACAAAAATGTGCAAAAAAGCGTCCTATCGCTCTGAAACGGCTGTTTTGCTCTCCACCACATTTACTGTCAGACTGGCCGAATTAGACCGATTCTGCCTCTTTCTTGCCTCTACATGTGAAGAACAGGGTGCTTGTGAGCATATTGTGCAGTTTCAAGCAGGTAGCTGGCTTGGAACGGGACCGGTGGGGCAGAGCAATCCTAGCGGCTCGCCCGAGCAGTGGAAGCCGGCGAGGGTGCGCGTTCAGCCGGATGAATGGGGCGCTGTCAGGGCCCCTCTCGTGGAGGATAAAAATCATGCTTTTTCCCTCATTACACATCCCATGCGAGCTTGTAATGATAAAACCTCATCCAAATCACACATTGCAGCTCAATATTCAGTGAGGACAGGGCCTTTTTAAGACAAAAATGTGCAAAAAAGCGTCCTATCGCTCTGAAACGGCTGTTTTGCTCTCCACCACATTTACTGTCAGACTGGCCGAATTAGACCGATTCTGCCTCTTTCTTGCCTCTACATGTGAAGAACAGGGTGCTTGTGAGCATATTGTGCAGTTTCAAGCAGGTAGCTGGCTTGGAACGGGACCGGTGGGGCAGAGCAATCCTAGCGGCTCGCCCGAGCAGTGGAAGCCGGCGAGGGTGCGCGTTCAGCCGGATGAATGGGGCGCTGTCAGGGCCCCTCTCGTGGAGGATAAAAATCATGCTTTTTCCCTCATTACACATCCCATGCGAGCTTGTAATGATAAAACCTCATCCAAATCACACATTGCAGCTCAATATTCAGTGAGGACAGGGCCTTTTTAAGTCGAAATGTGCAAAAAAGCATCCTATCGCTCTGAAACGGCTGTTTTGCTCTCCACCACATTTACTGTCAGACTGGCCGAATTAGACCGATTCTGCCTCTTTCTTGCTTCTACATGTGAAGAACAGGGTGCTTGTGAGCATATTGTGCAGTTTCACGCAGGTAGCTGGCTTGGAACGGGACCGGTGGGGCAGAGCAATCCTAGCGGCTCGCCCGAGCAGTGGAAGCCGGCGAGGGTGCGCGTTCAGCCGGATGAATGGGGCGCTGTCAGGGCCCCTCTCGTGGAGGATAAAAATCATGCTTTTTCCCTCATTACACATCCCATGCGAGCTTGTAATGATAAAACCTCATCCAAATCACACATTGCAGCTCAATATTCAGTGAGGACAGGGCCTTTTTAAGTCGAAATGTGCAAAAAAGCATCCTATCGCTCTGAAACGGCTGTTTTGCTCTCCACCACATTTACTGTCAGACTGGCCGAATTAGACCGATTCTGCCTCTTTCTTGCCTCTACGTGTGAAGAACAGGGTGCTTGTGAGCATATTGTGCAGTTTCAAGCAGGTAGCTGGCTTGGAACGGGACCGGTGGGGCAGAGCAATCCTAGCGGCTCGCCCGAGCAGTGGAAGCCGGCGAGGGTGCGCGTTCAGCCGGATGAATGGGGCGCTGTCAGGGCCCCTCTCGTGGAGGATAAAAATCATGCTTTTTTCCTCATTACACATCCCATGCTAGCTTGTAATGATAAAACCTCATCCAAATCACACATTGCAGCTCAATATTCAGTGAGGACAGGGCCTTTTTAAGTCGAAATGTGCAAAAAAGCGTCCTATCGCTCTGAAACGGCTGTTTTGCTCTCCACCACATTTACTGTCAGACTGGCCGAATTAGACCGATTCTGCCTCTTTCTTGCCTCTACATGTGAAGAACAGGGTGCTTGTGAGCATATTGTGCAGTTTCAAGCAGGTAGCTGGCTTGGAACGGGACCGGTGGGGCAGAGCAATCCTAGCGGCTCGCCCGAGCAGTGGAAGCCGGCGAGGGTGCGCGTTCAGCCGGATGAATGGGGCGCTGTCAGGGCCCCTCTCGTGGAGGATAAAAATCATGCTTTTTCCCTCATTACACATCCCATGCGAGCTTGTAATGATAAAACCTCATCCAAATCACACATTGCAGCTCAATATTCAGTGAGGACAGGGCCTTTTTAAGACAAAAATGTGCAAAAAAGCGTCCTATCGCTCTGAAACGGCTGTTTTGCTCTCCACCACATTTACTGTCAGACTGGCCGAATTAGACCGATTCTGCCTCTTTCTTGCCTCTACATGTGAAGAACAGGGTGCTTGTGAGCATATTGTGCAGTTTCAAGCAGGTAGCTGGCTTGGAACGGGACCGGTGGGGCAGAGCAATCCTAGCGGCTCGCCCGAGCAGTGGAAGCCGGCGAGGGTGCGCGTTCAGCCGGATGAATGGGGCGCTGTCAGGGCCCCTCTCGTGGAGGATAAAAATCATGCTTTTTCCCTCATTACACATCCCATGCGAGCTTGTAATGATAAAACCTCATCCAAATCACACATTGCAGCTCAATATTCAGTGAGGACAGGGCCTTTTTAAGTCGAAATGTGCAAAAAAGCATCCTATCGCTCTGAAACGGCTGTTTTGCTCTCCACCACATTTACTGTCAGACTGGCCGAATTAGACCGATTCTGCCTCTTTCTTGCTTCTACATGTGAAGAACAGGGTGCTTGTGAGCATATTGTGCAGTTTCACGCAGGTAGCTGGCTTGGAACGGGACCGGTGGGGCAGAGCAATCCTAGCGGCTCGCCCGAGCAGTGGAAGCCGGCGAGGGTGCGCGTTCAGCCGGATGAATGGGGCGCTGTCAGGGCCCCTCTCGTGGAGGATAAAAATCATGCTTTTTCCCTCATTACACATCCCATGCGAGCTTGTAATGATAAAACCTCATCCAAATCACACATTGCAGCTCAATATTCAGTGAGGACAGGGCCTTTTTAAGTCGAAATGTGCAAAAAAGCATCCTATCGCTCTGAAACGGCTGTTTTGCTCTCCACCACATTTACTGTCAGACTGGCCGAATTAGACCGATTCTGCCTCTTTCTTGCCTCTACGTGTGAAGAACAGGGTGCTTGTGAGCATATTGTGCAGTTTCAAGCAGGTAGCTGGCTTGGAACGGGACCGGTGGGGCAGAGCAATCCTAGCGGCTCGCCCGAGCAGTGGAAGCCGGCGAGGGTGCGCGTTCAGCCGGATGAATGGGGCGCTGTCAGGGCCCCTCTCGTGGAGGATAAAAATCATGCTTTTTTCCTCATTACACATCCCATGCGAGCTTGTAATGATAAAACCTCATCCAAATCACACATTGCAGCTCAATATTCAGTGAGGACAGGGCCTTTTTAAGTCGAAATGTGCAAAAAAGCGTCCTATCGCTCTGAAACGGCTGTTTTGCTCTCCACCACATTTACTGTCAGACTGGCCGAATTAGACCGATTCTGCCTCTTTCTTGCCTCTACATGTGAAGAACAGGGTGATTGTGAGCATATTGTGCAGTTTCAAGCAGGTAGCTGGCTTGGAACGGGACCGGTGGGGCAGAGCAATCCTAGCGGCTCGCCCGAGCAGTGGAAGCCGGCGAGGGTGCGCGTTCAGCCGGATGAATGGGGCGCTGTCAGGGCCCCTCTCGTGGAGGATAAAAATCATGCTTTTTCCCTCATTACACATCCCATGCGAGCTTGTAATGATAAAACCTCATCCAAATCACACATTGCAGCTCAATATTCAGTGAGGACAGGGCCTTTTTAAGTCGAAATGTGCAAAAAAGCGTCCTATCGCTCTGAAACGGCTGTTTTGCTCTCCACCACATTTACTGTCAGACTGGCCGAATTAGACCGATTCTGCCTCTTTCTTGCCTCTACATGTGAAGAACAGGGTGCTTGTGAGCATATTGTGCAGTTTCAAGCAGGTAGCTGGCTTGGAACGGGACCGGTGGGGCAGAGCAATCCTAGCGGCTCGCCCGAGCAGTGGAAGCCGGCGAGGGTGCGCGTTCAGCCGGATGAATGGGGCGCTGTCAGGGCCCCTCTCGTGGAGGATAAAAATCATGCTTTTTCCCTCATTACACATCCCATGCGAGCTTGTAATGATAAAACCTCATCCAAATCACACATTGCAGCTCAATATTCAGTGAGGACAGGGCCTTTTTAAGACAAAAATGTGCAAAAAAGCGTCCTATCGCTCTGAAACGGCTGTTTTGCTCTCCACCACATTTACTGTCAGACTGGCCGAATTAGACCGATTCTGCCTCTTTCTTGCCTCTACATGTGAAGAACAGGGTGCTTGTGAGCATATTGTGCAGTTTCAAGCAGGTAGCTGGCTTGGAACGGGACCGGTGGGGCAGAGCAATCCTAGCGGCTCGCCCGAGCAGTGGAAGCCGGCGAGGGTGCGCGTTCAGCCGGATGAATGGGGCGCTGTCAGGGCCCCTCTCGTGGAGGATAAAAATCATGCTTTTTCCCTCATTACACATCCCATGCGAGCTTGTAATGATAAAACCTCATCCAAATCACACATTGCAGCTCAATATTCAGTGAGGACAGGGCCTTTTTAAGTCGAAATGTGCAAAAAAGCATCCTATCGCTCTGAAACGGCTGTTTTGCTCTCCACCACATTTACTGTCAGACTGGCCGAATTAGACCGATTCTGCCTCTTTCTTGCCTCTACATGTGAAGAACAGGGTGCTTGTGAGCATATTGTGCAGTTTCACGCAGGTAGCTGGCTTGGAACGGGACCGGTGGGGCAGAGCAATCCTAGCGGCTCGCCCGAGCAGTGGAAGCCGGCGAGGGTGCGCGTTCAGCCGGATGAATGGGGCGCTGTCAGGGCCCCTCTCGTGGAGGATAAAAATCATGCTTTTTCCCTCATTACACATCCCATGCGAGCTTGTAATGATAAAACCTCATCCAAATCACACATTGCAGCTCAATATTCAGTGAGGACAGGGCCTTTTTAAGTCGAAATGTGCAAAAAAGCGTCCTATCGCTCTGAAACGGCTGTTTTGCTCTCCACCACATTTACTGTCAGACTGGCCGAATTAGACCGATTCTGCCTCTTTCTTGCCTCTACATGTGAAGAACAGGGTGCTTGTGAGCATATTGTGCAGTTTCACGCAGGTAGCTGGCTTGGAACGGGACCGGTGGGGCAGAGCAATCCTAGCGGCTCGCCCGAGCAGTGGAAGCCGGCGAGGGTGCGCGTTCAGCCGGATGAATGGGGCGCTGTCAGGGCCCCTCTCGTGGAGGATAAAAATCATGCTTTTTCCCTCATTACACATCCCATGCGAGCTTGTAATGATAAAACCTCATCCAAATCACACATTGCAGCTCAATATTCAGTGAGGACAGGGCCTTTTTAAGACAAAAATGTGCAAAAAAGCGTCCTATCGCTCTGAAACGGCTGTTTTGCTCTCCACCACATTTACTGTCAGACTGGCCGAATTAGACCGATTCTGCCTCTTTCTTGCCTCTACATGTGAAGAACAGGGTGCTTGTGAGCATATTGTGCAGTTTCAAGCAGGTAGCTGGCTTGGAACGGGACCGGTGGGGCAGAGCAATCCTAGCGGCTCGCCCGAGCAGTGGAAGCCGGCGAGGGTGCGCGTTCAGCCGGATGAATGGGGCGCTGTCAGGGCCCCTCTCGTGGAGGATAAAAATCATGCTTTTTCCCTCATTACACATCCCATGCGAGCTTGTAATGATAAAACCTCATCCAAATCACACATTGCAGCTCAATATTCAGTGAGGACAGGGCCTTTTTAAGACAAAAATGTGCAAAAAAGCGTCCTATCGCTCTGAAACGGCTGTTTTGCTCTCCACCACATTTACTGTCAGACTGGCCGAATTAGACCGATTCTGCCTCTTTCTTGCCTCTACATGTGAAGAACAGGGTGCTTGTGAGCATATTGTGCAGTTTCAAGCAGGTAGCTGGCTTGGAACGGGACCGGTGGGGCAGAGCAATCCTAGCGGCTCGCCCGAGCAGTGGAAGCCGGCGAGGGTGCGCGTTCAGCCGGATGAATGGGGCGCTGTCAGGGCCCCTCTCGTGGAGGATAAAAATCATGCTTTTTCCCTCATTACACATCCCATGCGAGCTTGTAATGATAAAACCTCATCCAAATCACACATTGCAGCTCAATATTCAGTGAGGACAGGGCCTTTTTAAGTCGAAATGTGCAAAAAAGCATCCTATCGCTCTGAAACGGCTGTTTTGCTCTCCACCACATTTACTGTCAGACTGGCCGAATTAGACCGATTCTGCCTCTTTCTTGCTTCTACGTGTGAAGAACAGGGTGCTTGTGAGCATATTGTGCAGTTTCACGCAGGTAGCTGGCTTGGAACGGGACCGGTGGGGCAGAGCAATCCTAGCGGCTCGCCCGAGCAGTGGAAGCCGGCGAGGGTGCGCGTTCAGCCGGATGAATGGGGCGCTGTCAGGGCCCCTCTCGTGGAGGATAAAAATCATGCTTTTTCCCTCATTACACATCCCATGCGAGCTTGTAATGATAAAACCTCATCCAAATCACACATTGCAGCTCAATATTCAGTGAGGACAGGGCCTTTTTAAGTCGAAATGTGCAAAAAAGCATCCTATCGCTCTGAAACGGCTGTTTTGCTCTCCACCACATTTACTGTCAGACTGGCCGAATTAGACCGATTCTGCCTCTTTCTTGCCTCTACGTGTGAAGAACAGGGTGCTTGTGAGCATATTGTGCAGTTTCAAGCAGGTAGCTGGCTTGGAACGGGACCGGTGGGGCAGAGCAATCCTAGCGGCTCGCCCGAGCAGTGGAAGCCGGCGAGGGTGCGCGTTCAGCCGGATGAATGGGGCGCTGTCAGGGCCCCTCTCGTGGAGGATAAAAATCATGCTTTTTTCCTCATTACACATCCCATGCGAGCTTGTAATGATAAAACCTCATCCAAATCACACATTGCAGCTCAATATTCAGTGAGGACAGGGCCTTTTTAAGTCGAAATGTGCAAAAAAGCGTCCTATCGCTCTGAAACGGCTGTTTTGCTCTCCACCACATTTACTGTCAGACTGGCCGAATTAGACCGATTCTGCCTCTTTCTTGCCTCTACATGTGAAGAACAGGGTGATTGTGAGCATATTGTGCAGTTTCAAGCAGGTAGCTGGCTTGGAACGGGACCGGTGGGGCAGAGCAATCCTAGCGGCTCGCCCGAGCAGTGGAAGCCGGCGAGGGTGCGCGTTCAGCCGGATGAATGGGGCGCTGTCAGGGCCCCTCTCGTGGAGGATAAAAATCATGCTTTTTCCCTCATTACACATCCCATGCGAGCTTGTAATGATAAAACCTCATCCAAATCACACATTGCAGCTCAATATTCAGTGAGGACAGGGCCTTTTTAAGACAAAAATGTGCAAAAAAGCGTCCTATCGCTCTGAAACGGCTGTTTTGCTCTCCACCACATTTACTGTCAGACTGGCCGAATTAGACCGATTCTGCCTCTTTCTTGCCTCTACATGTGAAGAACAGGGTGCTTGTGAGCATATTGTGCAGTTTCAAGCAGGTAGCTGGCTTGGAACGGGACCGGTGGGGCAGAGCAATCCTAGCGGCTCGCCCGAGCAGTGGAAGCCGGCGAGGGTGCGCGTTCAGCCGGATGAATGGGGCGCTGTCAGGGCCCCTCTCGTGGAGGATAAAAATCATGCTTTTTCCCTCATTACACATCCCATGCGAGCTTGTAATGATAAAACCTCATCCAAATCACACATTGCAGCTCAATATTCAGTGAGGACAGGGCCTTTTTAAGTCGAAATGTGCAAAAAAGCATCCTATCGCTCTGAAACGGCTGTTTTGCTCTCCACCACATTTACTGTCAGACTGGCCGAATTAGACCGATTCTGCCTCTTTCTTGCTTCTACATGTGAAGAACAGGGTGCTTGTGAGCATATTGTGCAGTTTCACGCAGGTAGCTGGCTTGGAACGGGACCGGTGGGGCAGAGCAATCCTAGCGGCTCGCCCGAGCAGTGGAAGCCGGCGAGGGTGCGCGTTCAGCCGGATGAATGGGGCGCTGTCAGGGCCCCTCTCGTGGAGGATAAAAATCATGCTTTTTCCCTCATTACACATCCCATGCGAGCTTGTAATGATAAAACCTCATCCAAATCACACATTGCAGCTCAATATTCAGTGAGGACAGGGCCTTTTTAAGTCGAAATGTGCAAAAAAGCGTCCTATCGCTCTGAAACGGCTGTTTTGCTCTCCACCACATTTACTGTCAGACTGGCCGAATTAGACCGATTCTGCCTCTTTCTTGCCTCTACATGTGAAGAACAGGGTGCTTGTGAGCATATTGTGCAGTTTCAAGCAGGTAGCTGGCTTGGAACGGGACCGGTGGGGCAGAGCAATCCTAGCGGCTCGCCCGAGCAGTGGAAGCCGGCGAGGGTGCGCGTTCAGCCGGATGAATGGGGCGCTGTCAGGGCCCCTCTCGTGGAGGATAAAAATCATGCTTTTTCCCTCATTACACATCCCATGCGAGCTTGTAATGATAAAACCTCATCCAAATCACACATTGCAGCTCAATATTCAGTGAGGACAGGGCCTTTTTAAGACAAAAATGTGCAAAAAAGCGTCCTATCGCTCTGAAACGGCTGTTTTGCTCTCCACCACATTTACTGTCAGACTGGCCGAATTAGACCGATTCTGCCTCTTTCTTGCCTCTACATGTGAAGAACAGGGTGCTTGTGAGCATATTGTGCAGTTTCAAGCAGGTAGCTGGCTTGGAACGGGACCGGTGGGGCAGAGCAATCCTAGCGGCTCGCCCGAGCAGTGGAAGCCGGCGAGGGTGCGCGTTCAGCCGGATGAATGGGGCGCTGTCAGGGCCCCTCTCGTGGAGGATAAAAATCATGCTTTTTCCCTCATTACACATCCCATGCGAGCTTGTAATGATAAAACCTCATCCAAATCACACATTGCAGCTCAATATTCAGTGAGGACAGGGCCTTTTTAAGTCGAAATGTGCAAAAAAGCATCCTATCGCTCTGAAACGGCTGTTTTGCTCTCCACCACATTTACTGTCAGACTGGCCGAATTAGACCGATTCTGCCTCTTTCTTGCCTCTACATGTGAAGAACAGGGTGCTTGTGAGCATATTGTGCAGTTTCACGCAGGTAGCTGGCTTGGAACGGGACCGGTGGGGCAGAGCAATCCTAGCGGCTCGCCCGAGCAGTGGAAGCCGGCGAGGGTGCGCGTTCAGCCGGATGAATGGGGCGCTGTCAGGGCCCCTCTCGTGGAGGATAAAAATCATGCTTTTTCCCTCATTACACATCCCATGCGAGCTTGTAATGATAAAACCTCATCCAAATCACACATTGCAGCTCAATATTCAGTGAGGACAGGGCCTTTTTAAGTCGAAATGTGCAAAAAAGCGTCCTATCGCTCTGAAACGGCTGTTTTGCTCTCCACCACATTTACTGTCAGACTGGCCGAATTAGACCGATTCTGCCTCTTTCTTGCCTCTACATGTGAAGAACAGGGTGCTTGTGAGCATATTGTGCAGTTTCACGCAGGTAGCTGGCTTGGAACGGGACCGGTGGGGCAGAGCAATCCTAGCGGCTCGCCCGAGCAGTGGAAGCCGGCGAGGGTGCGCGTTCAGCCGGATGAATGGGGCGCTGTCAGGGCCCCTCTCGTGGAGGATAAAAATCATGCTTTTTCCCTCATTACACATCCCATGCGAGCTTGTAATGATAAAACCTCATCCAAATCACACATTGCAGCTCAATATTCAGTGAGGACAGGGCCTTTTTAAGACAAAAATGTGCAAAAAAGCGTCCTATCGCTCTGAAACGGCTGTTTTGCTCTCCACCACATTTACTGTCAGACTGGCCGAATTAGACCGATTCTGCCTCTTTCTTGCCTCTACATGTGAAGAACAGGGTGCTTGTGAGCATATTGTGCAGTTTCAAGCAGGTAGCTGGCTTGGAACGGGACCGGTGGGGCAGAGCAATCCTAGCGGCTCGCCCGAGCAGTGGAAGCCGGCGAGGGTGCGCGTTCAGCCGGATGAATGGGGCGCTGTCAGGGCCCCTCTCGTGGAGGATAAAAATCATGCTTTTTCCCTCATTACACATCCCATGCGAGCTTGTAATGATAAAACCTCATCCAAATCACACATTGCAGCTCAATATTCAGTGAGGACAGGGCCTTTTTAAGTCGAAATGTGCAAAAAAGCATCCTATCGCTCTGAAACGGCTGTTTTGCTCTCCACCACATTTACTGTCAGACTGGCCGAATTAGACCGATTCTGCCTCTTTCTTGCTTCTACGTGTGAAGAACAGGGTGCTTGTGAGCATATTGTGCAGTTTCACGCAGGTAGCTGGCTTGGAACGGGACCGGTGGGGCAGAGCAATCCTAGCGGCTCGCCCGAGCAGTGGAAGCCGGCGAGGGTGCGCGTTCAGCCGGATGAACTGTCAGGGCCCCTCTCGTGGAGGATAAAAATCATGCTTTTTCCCTCATTACACATCCCATGCGAGCTTGTAATGATAAAACCTCATCCAAATCACACATTGCAGCTCAATATTCAGTGAGGACAGGGCCTTTTTAAGTCGAAATGTGCAAAAAAGCATCCTATCGCTCTGAAACGGCTGTTTTGCTCTCCACCACATTTACTGTCAGACTGGCCGAATTAGACCGATTCTGCCTCTTTCTTGCCTCTACATGTGAAGAACAGGGTGCTTGTGAGCATATTGTGCAGTTTCACGCAGGTAGCTGGCTTGGAACGGGACCGGTGGGGCAGAGCAATCCTAGCGGCTCGCCCGAGCAGTGGAAGCCGGCGAGGGTGCGCGTTCAGCCGGATGAATGGGGCGCTGTCAGGGCCCCTCTCGTGGAGGATAAAAATCATGCTTTTTCCCTCATTACACATCCCATGCGAGCTTGTAATGATAAAACCTCATCCAAATCACACATTGCAGCTCAATATTCAGTGAGGACAGGGCCTTTTTAAGTCGAAATGTGCAAAAAAGCATCCTATCGCTCTGAAACGGCTGTTTTGCTCTCCACCACATTTACTGTCAGACTGGCCGAATTAGACCGATTCTGCCTCTTTCTTGCCTCTACATGTGAAGAACAGGGTGCTTGTGAGCATATTGTGCAGTTTCAAGCAGGTAGCTGGCTTGGAACGGGACCGGTGGGGCAGAGCAATCCTAGCGGCTCGCCCGAGCAGTGGAAGCCGGCGAGGGTGCGCGTTCAGCCGGATGAATGGGGCGCTGTCAGGGCCCCTCTCGTGGAGGATAAAAATCATGCTTTTTCCCTCATTACACATCCCATGCGAGCTTGTAATGATAAAACCTCATCCAAATCACACATTGCAGCTCAATATTCAGTGAGGACAGGGCCTTTTTAAGTCGAAATGTGCAAAAAAGCATCCTATCGCTCTGAAACGGCTGTTTTGCTCTCCACCACATTTACTGTCAGACTGGCCGAATTAGACCGATTCTGCCTCTTTCTTGCCTCTACATGTGAAGAACAGGGTGCTTGTGAGCATATTGTGCAGTTTCAAGCAGGTAGCTGGCTTGGAACGGGACCGGTGGGGCAGAGCAATCCTAGCGGCTCGCCCGAGCAGTGGAAGCCGGCGAGGGTGCGCGTTCAGCCGGATGAATGGGGCGCTGTCAGGGCCCCTCTCGTGGAGGATAAAAATCATGCTTTTTCCCTCATTACACATCCCATGCGAGCTTGTAATGATAAAACCTCATCCAAATCACACATTGCAGCTCAATATTCAGTGAGGACAGGGCCTTTTTAAGTCGAAATGTGCAAAAAAGCATCCTATCGCTCTGAAACGGCTGTTTTGCTCTCCACCACATTTACTGTCAGACTGGCCGAATTAGACCGATTCTGCCTCTTTCTTGCCTCTACATGTGAAGAACAGGGTGCTTGTGAGCATATTGTGCAGTTTCACGCAGGTAGCTGGCTTGGAACGGGACCGGTGGGGCAGAGCAATCCTAGCGGCTCGCCCGAGCAGTGGAAGCCGGCGAGGGTGCGCGTTCAGCCGGATGAATGGGGCGCTGTCAGGGCCCCTCTCGTGGAGGATAAAAATCATGCTTTTTCCCTCATTACACATCCCATGCGAGCTTGTAATGATAAAACCTCATCCAAATCACACATTGCAGCTCAATATTCAGTGAGGACAGGGCCTTTTTAAGTCGAAATGTGCAAAAAAGCATCCTATCGCTCTGAAACGGCTGTTTTGCTCTCCACCACATTTACTGTCAGACTGGCCGAATTAGACCGATTCTGCCTCTTTCTTGCCTCTACATGTGAAGAACAGGGTGCTTGTGAGCATATTGTGCAGTTTCACGCAGGTAGCTGGCTTGGAACGGGACCGGTGGGGCAGAGCAATCCTAGCGGCTCGCCCGAGCAGTGGAAGCCGGCGAGGGTGCGCGTTCAGCCGGATGAATGGGGCGCTGTCAGGGCCCCTCTCGTGGAGGATAAAAATCATGCTTTTTCCCTCATTACACATCCCATGCGAGCTTGTAATGATAAAACCTCATCCAAATCACACATTGCAGCTCAATATTCAGTGAGGACAGGGCCTTTTTAAGTCGAAATGTGCAAAAAAGCATCCTATCGCTCTGAAACGGCTGTTTTGCTCTCCACCACATTTACTGTCAGACTGGCCGAATTAGACCGATTCTGCCTCTTTCTTGCCTCTACATGTGAAGAACAGGGTGCTTGTGAGCATATTGTGCAGTTTCAAGCAGGTAGCTGGCTTGGAACGGGACCGGTGGGGCAGAGCAATCCTAGCGGCTCGCCCGAGCAGTGGAAGGCGGCGAGGGTGCGCGTTCAGCCGGATGAATGGGGCGCTGTCAGGGCCCCTCTCGTGGAGGATAAAAATCATGCTTTTTCCCTCATTACACATCCCATGCGAGCTTGTAATGATAAAACCTCATCCAAATCACACATTGCAGCTCAATATTCAGTGAGGACAGGGCCTTTTTAAGTCGAAATGTGCAAAAAAGCATCCTATCGCTCTGAAACGGCTGTTTTGCTCTCCACCACATTTACTGTCAGACTGGCCGAATTAGACCGATTCTGCCTCTTTCTTGCCTCTACATGTGAAGAACAGGGTGCTTGTGAGCATATTGTGCAGTTTCACGCAGGTAGCTGGCTTGGAACGGGACCGGTGGGGCAGAGCAATCCTAGCGGCTCGCCCGAGCAGTGGAAGCCGGCGAGGGTGCGCGTTCAGCCGGATGAATGGGGCGCTGTCAGGGCCCCTCTCGTGGAGGATAAAAATCATGCTTTTTCCCTCATTACACATCCCATGCGAGCTTGTAATGATAAAACCTCATCCAAATCACACATTGCAGCTCAATATTCAGTGAGGACAGGGCCTTTTTAAGTCGAAATGTGCAAAAAAGCATCCTATCGCTCTGAAACGGCTGTTTTGCTCTCCACCACATTTACTGTCAGACTGGCCGAATTAGACCGATTCTGCCTCTTTCTTGCCTCTACATGTGAAGAACAGGGTGCTTGTGAGCATATTGTGCAGTTTCACGCAGGTAGCTGGCTTGGAACGGGACCGGTGGGGCAGAGCAATCCTAGCGGCTCGCCCGAGCAGTGGAAGCCGGCGAGGGTGCGCGTTCAGCCGGATGAATGGGGCGCTGTCAGGGCCCCTCTCGTGGAGGATAAAAATCATGCTTTTTCCCTCATTACACATCCCATGCGAGCTTGTAATGATAAAACCTCATCCAAATCACACATTGCAGCTCAATATTCAGTGAGGACAGGGCCTTTTTAAGTCGAAATGTGCAAAAATGCATCCTATCGCTCTGAAACGGCTGTTTTGCTCTCCACCACATTTACTGTCAGACTGGCCGAATTAGACCGATTCTGCCTCTTTCTTGCCTCTACATGTGAAGAACAGGGTGCTTGTGAGCATATTGTGCAGTTTCACGCAGGTAGCTGGCTTGGAACGGGACCGGTGGGGCAGAGCAATCCTAGCGGCTCACCCGAGCAGTGGAAGCCGGCGAGGGTGCGCGTTCAGCCGGATGAATGGGGCGCTGTCAGGGCCCCTCTCGTGGAGGATAAAAATCATGCTTTTTCCCTCATTACACATCCCATGCGAGCTTGTAATGATAAAACCTCATCCAAATCACACATTGCAGCTCAATATTCAGTGAGGACAGGGCCTTTTTAAGTCGAAATGTGCAAAAAAGCATCCTATCGCTCTGAAACGGCTGTTTTGCTCTCCACCACATTTACTGTCAGCCTGGCCGAATTAGACCGATTCTGCCTCTTTCTTGCCTCTACATGTGAAGAACAGGGTGCTTGTGAGCATATTGTGCAGTTTCACGCAGGTAGCTGCCTTGGAACGGGACCGGTGGGGCAGAGCAATCCTAGCGGCTCGCCCGAGCAGTGGAAGCCGGCGAGGGTGCGCGTTCAGCCGGATGAATGGGGCGCTGTCAGGGCCCCTCTCGTGGAGGATAAAAATCATGCTTTTTCCCTCATTACACATCCCATGCGAGCTTGTAATGATAAAACCTCATCCAAATCACACATTGCAGCTCAATATTCAGTGAGGACAGGGCCTTTTTAAGTCGAAATGTGCAAAAAAGCATCCTATCGCTCTGAAACGGCTGTTTTGCTCTCCACCACATTTACTGTCAGACTGGCCGAATTAGACCGATTCTGCCTCTTTCTTGCCTCTACATGTGAAGAACAGGGTGCTTGTGAGCATATTGTGCAGTTTCAAGCAGGTAGCTGGCTTGGAACGGGACCGGTGGGGCAGAGCAATCCTAGCGGCTCGCCCGAGCAGTGGAAGCCGGCGAGGGTGCGCGTTCAGCCGGATGAATGGGGCGCTGTCAGGGCCCCTCTCGTGGAGGATAAAAATCATGCTTTTTCCCTCATTACACATCCCATGCGAGCTTGTAATGATAAAACCTCATCCAAATCACACATTGCAGCTCAATATTCAGTGAGGACAGGGCCTTTTTAAGTCGAAATGTGCAAAAAAGCATCCTATCGCTCTGAAACGGCTGTTTTGCTCTCCACCACATTTACTGTCAGACTGGCCGAATTAGACCGATTCTGCCTCTTTCTTGCCTCTACATGTGAAGAACAGGGTGCTTGTGAGCATATTGTGCAGTTTCAAGCAGGTAGCTGGCTTGGAACGGGACCGGTGGGGCAGAGCAATCCTAGCGGCTCGCCCGAGCAGTGGAAGCCGGCGAGGGTGCGCGTTCAGCCGGATGAATGGGGCGCTGTCAGGGCCCCTCTCGTGGAGGATAAAAATCATGCTTTTTCCCTCATTACACATCCCATGCGAGCTTGTAATGATAAAACCTCATCCAAATCACACATTGCAGCTCAATATTCAGTGAGGACAGGGCCTTTTTAAGTCGAAATGTGCAAAAAAGCATCCTATCGCTCTGAAACGGCTGTTTTGCTCTCCACCACATTTACTGTCAGACTGGCCGAATTAGACCGATTCTGCCTCTTTCTTGCCTCTACATGTGAAGAACAGGGTGCTTGTGAGCATATTGTGCAGTTTCACGCAGGTAGCTGGCTTGGAACGGGACCGGTGGGGCAGAGCAATCCTAGCGGCTCGCCCGAGCAGTGGAAGCCGGCGAGGGTGCGCGTTCAGCCGGATGAATGGGGCGCTGTCAGGGCCCCTCTCGTGGAGGATAAAAATCATGCTTTTTCCCTCATTACACATCCCATGCGAGCTTGTAATGATAAAACCTCATCCAAATCACACATTGCAGCTCAATATTCAGTGAGGACAGGGCCTTTTTAAGTCGAAATGTGCAAAAAAGCATCCTATCGCTCTGAAACGGCTGTTTTGCTCTCCACCACATTTACTGTCAGACTGGCCGAATTAGACCGATTCTGCCTCTTTCTTGCCTCTACATGTGAAGAACAGGGTGCTTGTGAGCATATTGTGCAGTTTCACGCAGGTAGCTGGCTTGGAACGGGACCGGTGGGGCAGAGCAATCCTAGCGGCTCGCCCGAGCAGTGGAAGCCGGCGAGGGTGCGCGTTCAGCCGGATGAATGGGGCGCTGTCAGGGCCCCTCTCGTGGAGGATAAAAATCATGCTTTTTCCCTCATTACACATCCCATGCGAGCTTGTAATGATAAAACCTCATCCAAATCACACATTGCAGCTCAATATTCAGTGAGGACAGGGCCTTTTTAAGTCGAAATGTGCAAAAAAGCATCCTATCGCTCTGAAACGGCTGTTTTGCTCTCCACCACATTTACTGTCAGACTGGCCGAATTAGACCGATTCTGCCTCTTTCTTGCCTCTACATGTGAAGAACAGGGTGCTTGTGAGCATATTGTGCAGTTTCACGCAGGTAGCTGGCTTGGAACGGGACCGGTGGGGCAGAGCAATCCTAGCGGCTCGCCCGAGCAGTGGAAGCCGGCGAGGGTGCGCGTTCAGCCGGATGAATGGGGCGCTGTCAGGGCCCCTCTCGTGGAGGATAAAAATCATGCTTTTTCCCTCATTACACATCCCATGCGAGCTTGTAATGATAAAACCTCATCCAAATCACACATTGCAGCTCAATATTCAGTGAGGACAGGGCCTTTTTAAGTCGAAATGTGCAAAAAAGCATCCTATCGCTCTGAAACGGCTGTTTTGCTCTCCACCACATTTACTGTCAGACTGGCCGAATTAGACCGATTCTGCCTCTTTCTTGCCTCTACATGTGAAGAACAGGGTGCTTGTGAGCATATTGTGCAGTTTCACGCAGGTAGCTGGCTTGGAACGGGACCGGTGGGGCAGAGCAATCCTAGCGGCTCGCCCGAGCAGTGGAAGCCGGCGAGGGTGCGCGTTCAGCCGGATGAATGGGGCGCTGTCAGGGCCCCTCTCGTGGAGGATAAAAATCATGCTTTTTCCCTCATTACACATCCCATGCGAGCTTGTAATGATAAAACCTCATCCAAATCACACATTGCAGCTCAATATTCAGTGAGGACAGGGCCTTTTTAAGTCGAAATGTGCAAAAAAGCATCCTATCGCTCTGAAACGGCTGTTTTGCTCTCCACCACATTTACTGTCAGACTGGCCGAATTAGACCGATTCTGCCTCTTTCTTGCCTCTACATGTGAAGAACAGGGTGCTTGTGAGCATATTGTGCAGTTTCACGCAGGTAGCTGGCTTGGAACGGGACCGGTGGGGCAGAGCAATCCTAGCGGCTCGCCCGAGCAGTGGAAGCCGGCGAGGGTGCGCGTTCAGCCGGATGAATGGGGCGCTGTCAGGGCCCCTCTCGTGGAGGATAAAAATCATGCTTTTTCCCTCATTACACATCCCATGCGAGCTTGTAATGATAAAACCTCATCCAAATCACACATTGCAGCTCAATATTCAGTGAGGACAGGGCCTTTTTAAGTCGAAATGTGCAAAAAAGCATCCTATCGCTCTGAAACGGCTGTTTTGCTCTCCACCACATTTACTGTCAGACTGGCCGAATTAGACCGATTCTGCCTCTTTCTTGCCTCTACATGTGAAGAACAGGGTGCTTGTGAGCATATTGTGCAGTTTCACGCAGGTAGCTGGCTTGGAACGGGACCGGTGGGGCAGAGCAATCCTAGCGGCTCGCTCCGAGCAGTGGAAGCCGGCGAGGGTGCGCGTTCAGCCGGATGAATGGGGCGCTGTCAGGGCCCCTCTCGTGGAGGATAAAAATCATGTTTTTCCCTCATTACACATCCCATGCGAGCTTGTAATGATAAAACCTCATCCAAATCACACATTGCAGCTCAATATTCAGTGAGGACAGGGCCTTTTTAAGTCGAAATGTGCAAAAAAGCGTCCTATCGCTCTGAAACGGCTGTTTTGCTCTCCACCACATTTACTGTCAGACTGGCCGAATTAGACCGATTCTGCCTCTTTCTTGCCTCTACATGTGAAGAACAGGGTGCTTGTGAGCATATTGTGCAGTTTCACGCAGGTAGCTGGCTTGGAACGGGACCGGTGGGGCAGAGCAATCCTAGCGGCTCGCCCGAGCAGTGGAAGCCGGCGAGGGTGCGCGTTCAGCCGGATGAATGGGGCGCTGTCAGGGCCCCTCTCGTGGAGGATAAAAATCATGCTTTTTCCCTCATTACACATCCCATGCGAGCTTGTAATGATAAAACCTCATCCAAATCACACATTGCAGCTCAATATTCAGTGAGGACAGGGCCTTTTTAAGTCGAAATGTGCAAAAAAGCATCCTATCGCTCTGAAACGGCTGTTTTGCTCTCCACCACATTTACTGTCAGACTGGCCGAATTAGACCGATTCTGCCTCTTTCTTGCCTCTACATGTGAAGAACAGGGTGCTTGTGAGCATATTGTGCAGTTTCACGCAGGTAGCTGGCTTGGAACGGGACCGGTGGGGCAGAGCAATCCTAGCGGCTCGCCCGAGCAGTGGAAGCCGGCGAGGGTGCGCGTTCAGCCGGATGAATGGGGCGCTGTCAGGGCCCCTCTCGTGGAGGATAAAAATCATGCTTTTTCCCTCATTACACATCCCATGCGAGCTTGTAATGATAAAACCTCATCCAAATCACACATTGCAGCTCAATATTCAGTGAGGACAGGGCCTTTTTAAGTCGAAATGTGCAAAAAAGCGTCCTATCGCTCTGAAACGGCTGTTTTGCTCTCCACCACATTTACTGTCAGACTGGCCGAATTAGACCGATTCTGCCTCTTTCTTGCCTCTACATGTGAAGAACAGGGTGCTTGTGAGCATATTGTGCAGTTTCACGCAGGTAGCTGGCTTGGAACGGGACCGGTGGGGCAGAGCAATCCTAGCGGCTCGCCCGAGCAGTGGAAGCCGGCGAGGGTGCGCGTTCAGCCGGATGAATGGGGCGCTGTCAGGGCCCCTCTCGTGGAGGATAAAAATCATGCTTTTTCCCTCATTACACATCCCATGCGAGCTTGTAATGATAAAACCTCATCCAAATCACACATTGCAGCTCAATATTCAGTGAGGACAGGGCCTTTTTAAGTCGAAATGTGCAAAAAAGCATCCTATCGCTCTGAAACGGCTGTTTTGCTCTCCACCACATTTACTGTCAGACTGGCCGAATTAGACCGATTCTGCCTCTTTTTTGCCTCTACATGTGAAGAACAGGGTGCTTGTGAGCATATTGTGCAGTTTCAAGCAGGTAGCTGGCTTGGAACGGGACCGGTGGGGCAGAGCAATCCTAGCGGCTCGCCCGAGCAGTGGAAGCCGGCGAGGGTGCGCGTTCAGCCGGATGAATGGGGCGCTGTCAGGGCCCCTCTCGTGGAGGATAAAAATCATGCTTTTTCCCTCATTACACATCCCATGCGAGCTTGTAATGATAAAACCTCATCCAAATCACACATTGCAGCTCAATATTCAGTGAGGACAGGGCCTTTTTAAGTCGAAATGTGCAAAAATGCATCCTATCGCTCTGAAACGGCTGTTTTGCTCTCCACCACATTTACTGTCAGACTGGCCGAATTAGACCGATTCTGCCTCTTTCTTGCCTCTACATGTGAAGAACAGGGTGCTTGTGAGCATATTGTGCAGTTTCAAGCAGGTAGCTGGCTTGGAACGGGACCGGTGGGGCAGAGCAATCCTAGCGGCTCGCCCGAGCAGTGGAAGCCTTCGAGGGTGCGCGTTCAGCCGGATGAATGGGGCGCTGTCAGGGCCCCTCTCGTGGAGGATAAAAATCATGCTTTTTCCCTCATTACACATCCCATGCGAGCTTGTAATGATAAAACCTCATCCAAATCACACATTGCAGCTCAATATTCAGTGAGGACAGGGCCTTTTTAAGTCGAAATGTGCAAAAAAGCATCCTATCGCTCTGAAACGGCTGTTTTGCTCTCCACCACATTTACTGTCAGACTGGCCGAATTAGACCGATTCTGCCTCTTTCTTGCCTCTACATGTGAAGAACAGGGTGCTTGTGAGCATATTGTGCAGTTTCACGCAGGTAGCTGTCTTGGAACGGGACCGGTGGGGCAGAGCAATCCTAGCGGCTCGCCCGAGCAGTGGAAGCCGGCGAGGGTGCGCGTTCAGCCGGATGAATGGGGCGCTGTCAGGGCCCCTCTCGTGGAGGATAAAAATCATGCTTTTTCCCTCATTACACATCCCATGCGAGCTTGTAATGATAAAACCTCATCCAAATCACACATTGCAGCTCAATATTCAGTGAGGACAGGGCCTTTTTAAGTCGAAATGTGCAAAAATGCATCCTATCGCTCTGAAACGGCTGTTTTGCTCTCCACCACATTTACTGTCAGACTGGCCGAATTAGACCGATTCTGCCTCTTTCTTGCCTCTACATGTGAAGAACAGGGTGCTTGTGAGCATATTGTGCAGTTTCAAGCAGGTAGCTGGCTTGGAACGGGACCGGTGGGGCAGAGCAATCATAGCGGCTCGCCCGAGCAGTGGAAGCCGGCGAGGGTGCGCGTTCAGCCGGATGAATGGGGCGCTGTCAGGGCCCCTCTCGTGGAGGATAAAAATCATGCTTTTTCCCTCATTACACATCCCATGCGAGCTTGTAATGATAAAACCTCATCCAAATCACACATTGCAGCTCAATATTCAGTGAGGACAGGGCCTTTTTAAGTCGAAATGTGCAAAAATGCATCCTATCGCTCTGAAACGGCTGTTTTGCTCTCCACCACATTTACTGTCAGACTGGCCGAATTAGACCGATTCTGCCTCTTTCTTGCCTCTGCATGTGAAGAACAGGGTGCTTGTGAGCATATTGTGCAGTTTCAAGCAGGTAGCTGGCTTGGAACGGGACCGGTGGGGCAGAGCAATCCTAGCGGCTCGCCCGAGCAGTGGAAGCCGGCGAGGGTGCGCGTTCAGCCGGATGAATGGGGCGCTGTCAGGGCCCCTCTCGTGGAGGATAAAAATCATGCTTTTTCCCTCATTACACATCCCATGCGAGCTTGTAATGATAAAACCTCATCCAAATCACACATTGCAGCTCAATATTCAGTGAGGACAGGGCCTTTTTAAGTCGAAATGTGCAAAAAAGCATCCTATCGCTCTGAAACGGCTGTTTTGCTCTCCACCACATTTACTGTCAGACTGGCCGAATTAGACCGATTCTGCCTCTTTCTTGCCTCTACA
The DNA here is from genome assembly GCF_963514085.1 of Chelon labrosus. Lineage (NCBI taxonomy): Eukaryota > Metazoa > Chordata > Actinopteri > Mugiliformes > Mugilidae > Chelon > Chelon labrosus. The sequence continues at coordinate 109,478 of NW_028181693.1, read as the reverse complement.
TGTGAAGAACAGGGTGCTTGTGAGCATATTGTGCAGTTTCACGCAGGTAGCTGGCTTGGAACGGGACCGGTGGGGCAGAGCAATCCTAGCGGCTCGCCCGAGCAGTGGAAGCCGGCGAGGGTGCGCGTTCAGCCGGATGAATGGGGCGCTGTCAGGGCCCCTCTCGTGGAGGATAAAAATCATGCTTTTTCCCTCATTACACATCCCATGCGAGCTTGTAATGATAAAACCTCATCCAAATCACACATTGCAGCTCAATATTCAGTGAGGACAGGGCCTTTTTAAGTCGAAATGTGCAAAAATGCATCCTATCGCTCTGAAACGGCTGTTTTGCTCTCCACCACATTTACTGTCAGACTGGCCGAATTAGACCGATTCTGCCTCTTTCTTGCCTCTACATGTGAAGAACAGGGTGCTTGTGAGCATATTGTGCAGTTTCAAGCAGGTAGCTGGCTTGGAACGGGACCGGTGGGGCAGAGCAATCCTAGCGGCTCGCCCGAGCAGTGGAAGCCGGCGAGGGTGCGCGTTCAGCCGGATGAATGGGGCGCTGTCAGGGCCCCTCTCGTGGAGGATAAAAATCATGCTTTTTCCCTCATTACACATCCCATGCGAGCTTGTAATGATAAAACCTCATCCAAATCACACATTGCAGCTCAATATTCAGTGAGGACAGGGCCTTTTTAAGTCGAAATGTGCAAAAATGCATCCTATCGCTCTGAAACGGCTGTTTTGCTCTCCACCACATTTACTGTCAGACTGGCCGAATTAGACCGATTCTGCCTCTTTCTTGCCTCTACATGTGAAGAACAGGGTGCTTGTGAGCATATTGTGCAGTTTCAAGCAGGTAGCTGGCTTGGAACGGGACCGGTGGGGCAGAGCAATCCTAGCGGCTCGCCCGAGCAGTGGAAGCCGGCGAGGGTGCGCGTTCAGCCGGATGAATGGGGCGCTGTCAGGGCCCCTCTCGTGGAGGATAAAAATCATGCTTTTTCCCTCATTACACATCCCATGCGAGCTTGTAATGATAAAACCTCATCCAAATCACACATTGCAGCTCAATATTCAGTGAGGACAGGGCCTTTTTAAGTCGAAATGTGCAAAAAAGCATCCTATCGCTCTGAAACGGCTGTTTTGCTCTCCACCACATTTACTGTCAGACTGGCCGAATTAGACCGATTCTGCCTCTTTCTTGCCTCTACATGTGAAGAACAGGGTGCTTGTGAGCATATTGTGCAGTTTCACGCAGGTAGCTGGCTTGGAACGGGACCGGTGGGGCAGAGCAATCCTAGCGGCTCGCCCGAGCAGTGGAAGCCGGCGAGGGTGCGCGTTCAGCCGGATGAATGGGGCGCTGTCAGGGCCCCTCTCGTGGAGGATAAAAATCCTGCTTTTTCCCTCATTACACATCCCATGCGAGCTTGTAATGATAAAACCTCATCCAAATCACACATTGCAGCTCAATATTCAGTGAGGACAGGGCCTTTTTAAGTCGAAATGTGCAAAAATGCATCCTATCGCTCTGAAACGGCTGTTTTGCTCTCCACCACATTTACTGTCAGACTGGCCGAATTAGACCGATTCTGCCTCTTTCTTGCCTCTACATGTGAAGAACAGGATGCTTGTGAGCATATTGTGCAGTTTCACGCAGGTAGCTGGCTTGGAACGGGACCGGTGGGGCAGAGCAATCCTAGCGGCTCGCCCGAGCAGTGGAAGCCGGCGAGGGTGCGCGTTCAGCCGGATGAATGGGGCGCTGTCAGGGCCCCTCTCGTGGAGGATAAAAATCATGCTTTTTCCCTCATTACACATCCCATGCGAGCTTGTAATGATAAAACCTCACCCAAATCACACATTGCAGCTCAATATTCAGTGAGGACAGGGCCTTTTTAAGTCGAAATGTGCAAAAAAGCATCCTATCGCTCTGAAACGGCTGTTTTGCTCTCCACCACATTTACTGTCAGACTGGCCGAATTAGACCGATTCTGCCTCTTTCTTGCCTCTACATGTGAAGAACAGGGTGCTTGTGAGCATATTGTGCAGTTTCACGCAGGTAGCTGGCTTGGAACGGGACCGGTGGGGCAGAGCAATCCTAGCGGCTCGCCCGAGCAGTGGAAGCCGGCGAGGGTGCGCGTTCAGCCGGATGAATGGGGCGCTGTCAGGGCCCCTCTCGTGGAGGATAAAAATCATGCTTTTTCCCTCATTACACATCCCATGCGAGCTTGTAATGATAAAACCTCACCCAAATCACACATTGCAGCTCAATATTCAGTGAGGACAGGGCCTTTTTAAGTCGAAATGTGCAAAAAAGCATCCTATCGCTCTGAAACGGCTGTTTTGCTCTCCACCACATTTACTGTCAGACTGGCCGAATTAGACCGATTCTGCCTCTTTCTTGCCTCTACATGTGAAGAACAGGGTGCTTGTGAGCATATTGTGCAGTTTCAAGCAGGTAGCTGGCTTGGAACGGGACCGGTGGGGCAGAGCAATCCTAGCGGCTTGCCCGAGCAGTGGAAGCCGGCGAGGGTGCGCGTTCAGCCGGATGAATGGGGCGCTGTCAGGGCCCCTCTCGTGGAGGATAAAAATCATGCTTTTTCCCTCATTACACATCCCATGCGAGCTTGTAATGATAAAACCTCACCCAAATCACACATTGCAGCTCAATATTCAGTGAGGACAGGGCCTTTTTAAGTCGAAATGTGCAAAAAAGCATCCTATCGCTCTGAAACGGCTGTTTTGCTCTCCACCACATTTACTGTCAGACTGGCCGAATTAGACCGATTCTGCCTCTTTCTTGCCTCTACATGTGAAGAACAGGGTGCTTGTGAGCATATTGTGCAGTTTCAAGCAGGTAGCTGGCTTGGAACGGGACCGGTGGGGCAGAGCAATCCTAGCGGCTCGCCCATGCAGTGGAAGCCGGCGAGGGTGCGCGTTCAGCCCGATGAATGGGGCGCTGTCAGGGCCCCTCTCGTGGAGGATAAAAATCATGCTTTTTCCCTCATTACACATCCCATGCGAGCTTGTAATGATAAAACCTCATCCAAATCACACATTGCAGCTCAATATTCAGTGAGGACAGGGCCTTTTTAAGTCGAAATGTGCAAAAAAGCATCCTATCGCTCTGAAACGGCTGTTTTGCTCTCCACCACATTTACTGTCAGACTGGCCGAATTAGACCGATTCTGCCTCTTTCTTGCCTCTACATGTGAAGAACAGGGTGCTTGTGAGCATATTGTGCAGTTTCACGCAGGTAGCTGGCTTGGAACGGGACCGGTGGGGCAGAGCAATCCTAGCGGCTCGCCCGAGCAGTGGAAGCCGGCGAGGGTGCGCGTTCAGCCGGATGAATGGGGCGCTGTCAGGGCCCCTCTCGTGGAGGATAAAAATCATGCTTTTTCCCTCATTACACATCCCATGCGAGCTTGTAATGATAAAACCTCATCCAAATCACACATTGCAGCTCAATATTCAGTGAGGACAGGGCCTTTTTAAGTCGAAATGTGCAAAAAAGCATCCTATCGCTCTGAAACGGCTGTTTTGCTCTCCACCACATTTACTGTCAGACTGGCCGAATTAGACCGATTCTGCCTCTTTCTTGCCTCTACATGTGAAGAACAGGGTGCTTGTGAGCATATTGTGCAGTTTCACGCAGGTAGCTGGCTTGGAACGGGACCGGTGGGGCAGAGCAATCCTAGCGGCTCGCCCGAGCAGTGGAAGCCGGCGAGGGTGCGCGTTCAGCCGGATGAATGGGGCGCTGTCAGGGCCCCTCTCGTGGAGGATAAAAATCATGCTTTTTCCCTCATTACACATCCCATGCGAGCTTGTAATGATAAAACCTCATCCAAATCACACATTGCAGCTCAATATTCAGTGAGGACAGGGCCTTTTTAAGTCGAAATGTGCAAAAAAGCATCCTATCGCTCTGAAACGGCTGTTTTGCTCTCCACCACATTTACTGTCAGACTGGCCGAATTAGACCGATTCTGCCTCTTTCTTGCCTCTACATGTGAAGAACAGGGTGCTTGTGAGCATATTGTGCAGTTTCACGCAGGTAGCTGGCTTGGAACGGGACCGGTGGGGCAGAGCAATCCTAGCGGCTCGCCCGAGCAGTGGAAGCCGGCGAGGGTGCGCGTTCAGCCGGATGAATGGGGCGCTGTCAGGGCCCCTCTCGTGGAGGATAAAAATCATGCTTTTTCCCTCATTACACATCCCATGCGAGCTTGTAATGATAAAACCTCATCCAAATCACACATTGCAGCTCAATATTCAGTGAGGACAGGGCCTTTTTAAGTCGAAATGTGCAAAAAAGCATCCTATCGCTCTGAAACGGCTGTTTTGCTCTCCACCACATTTACTGTCAGACTGGCCGAATTAGACCGATTCTGCCTCTTTCTTGCCTCTACATGTGAAGAACAGGGTGCTTGTGAGCATATTGTGCAGTTTCACGCAGGTAGCTGGCTTGGAACGGGACCGGTGGGGCAGAGCAATCCTAGCGGCTCGCCCGAGCAGTGGAAGCCGGCGAGGGTGCGCGTTCAGCCGGATGAATGGGGCGCTGTCAGGGCCCCTCTCGTGGAGGATAAAAATCATGCTTTTTCCCTCATTACACATCCCATGCGAGCTTGTAATGATAAAACCTCATCCAAATCACACATTGCAGCTCAATATTCAGTGAGGACAGGGCCTTTTTAAGTCGAAATGTGCAAAAAAGCATCCTATCGCTCTGAAACGGCTGTTTTGCTCTCCACCACATTTACTGTCAGACTGGCCGAATTAGACCGATTCTGCCTCTTTCTTGCCTCTACATGTGAAGAACAGGGTGCTTGTGAGCATATTGTGCAGTTTCACGCAGGTAGCTGGCTTGGAACGGGACCGGTGGGGCAGAGCAATCCTAGCGGCTCGCCCGAGCAGTGGAAGCCGGCGAGGGTGCGCGTTCAGCCGGATGAATGGGGCGCTGTCAGGGCCCCTCTCGTGGAGGATAAAAATCATGCTTTTTCCCTCATTACACATCCCATGCAAGCTTGTAATGATAAAACCTCATCCAAATCACACATTGCAGCTCAATATTCAGTGAGGACAGGGCCTTTTTAAGTCGAAATGTGCAAAAATGCATCCTATCGCTCTGAAACGGCTGTTTTGCTCTCCACCACATTTACTGTCAGACTGGCCGAATTAGACCGATTCTGCCTCTTTCTTGCCTCTACATGTGAAGAACAGGGTGCTTGTGAGCATATTGTGCAGTTTCACGCAGGTAGCTGGCTTGGAACGGGACCGGTGGGGCAGAGCAATCCTAGCGGCTCGCCCGAGCAGTGGAAGCCGGCGAGGGTGCGCGTTCAGCCGGATGAATGGGGCGCTGTCAGGGCCCCTCTCGTGGAGGATAAAAATCATGCTTTTTCCCTCATTACACATCCCATGCGAGCTTGTAATGATAAAACCTCACCCAAATCACACATTGCAGCTCAATATTCAGTGAGGACAGGGCCTTTTTAAGTCGAAATGTGCAAAAAAGCATCCTATCGCTCTGAAACGGCTGTTTTGCTCTCCACCACATTTACTGTCAGACTGGCCGAATTAGACCGATTCTGCCTCTTTCTTGCCTCTACATGTGAAGAACAGGGTGCTTGTGAGCATATTGTGCAGTTTCAAGCAGGTAGCTGGCTTGGAACGGGACCGGTGGGGCAGAGCAATCCTAGCGGCTTGCCCGAGCAGTGGAAGCCGGCGAGGGTGCGCGTTCAGCCGGATGAATGGGGCGCTGTCAGGGCCCCTCTCGTGGAGGATAAAAATCATGCTTTTTCCCTCATTACACATCCCATGCGAGCTTGTAATGATAAAACCTCATCCAAATCACACATTGCAGCTCAATATTCAGTGAGGACAGGGCCTTTTTAAGTCGAAATGTGCAAAAATGCATCCTATCGCTCTGAAACGGCTGTTTTGCTCTCCACCACATTTACTGTCAGACTGGCCGAATTAGACCGATTCTGCCTCTTTCTTGCCTCTACATGTGAAGAACAGGGTGCTTGTGAGCATATTGTGCAGTTTCAAGCAGGTAGCTGGCTTGGAACGGGACCGGTGGGGCAGAGCAATCCTAGCGGCTCGCCCGAGCAGTGGAAGCCGGCGAGGGTGCGCGTTCAGCCGGATGAATGGGGCGCTGTCAGGGCCCCTCTCGTGGAGGATAAAAATCATGCTTTTTCCCTCATTACACATCCCATGCGAGCTTGTAATGATAAAACCTCATCCAAATCACACATTGCAGCTCAATATTCAGTGAGGACAGGGCCTTTTTAAGTCGAAATGTGCAAAAAAGCATCCTATCGCTCTGAAACGGCTGTTTTGCTCTCCACCACATTTACTGTCAGACTGGCCGAATTAGACCGATTCTGCCTCTTTCTTGCCTCTACATGTGAAGAACAGGGTGCTTGTGAGCATATTGTGCAGTTTCAAGCAGGTAGCTGGCTTGGAACGGGACCGGTGGGGCAGAGCAATCCTAGCGGCTCGCCCGAGCAGTGGAAGCCGGCGAGGGTGCGCGTTCAGCCGGATGAATGGGGCGCTGTCAGGGCCCCTCTCGTGGAGGATAAAAATCATGCTTTTTCCCTCATTACACATCCCATGCGAGCTTGTAATGATAAAACCTCATCCAAATCACACATTGCAGCTCAATATTCAGTGAGGACAGGGCCTTTTTAAGTCGAAATGTGCAAAAAAGCGTCCTATCGCTCTGAAACGGCTGTTTTGCTCTCCACCACATTTACTGTCAGACTGGCCGAATTAGACCGATTCTGCCTCTTTCTTGCCTCTACATGTGAAGAACAGGGTGCTTGTGAGCATATTGTGCAGTTTCACGCAGGTAGCTGGCTTGGAACGGGACCGGTGGGGCAGAGCAATCCTAGCGGCTCGCCCGAGCAGTGGAAGCCGGCGAGGGTGCGCGTTCAGCCGGATGAATGGGGCGCTGTCAGGGCCCCTCTCGTGGAGGATAAAAATCATGCTTTTTCCCTCATTACACATCCCATGCGAGCTTGTAATGATAAAACCTCATCCAAATCACACATTGCAGCTCAATATTCAGTGAGGACAGGGCCTTTTTAAGTCGAAATGTGCAAAAATGCATCCTATCGCTCTGAAACGGCTGTTTTGCTCTCCACCACATTTACTGTCAGACTGGCCGAATTAGACCGATTCTGCCTCTTTCTTGCCTCTACATGTGAAGAACAGGGTGCTTGTGAGCATATTGTGCAGTTTCAAGCAGGTAGCTGGCTTGGAACGGGACCGGTGGGGCAGAGCAATCCTAGCGGCTCGCCCGAGCAGTGGAAGCCGGCGAGGGTGCGCGTTCAGCCGGATGAATGGGGCGCTGTCAGGGCCCCTCTCGTGGAGGATAAAAATCATGCTTTTTCCCTCATTACACATCCCATGCGAGCTTGTAATGATAAAACCTCATCCAAATCACACATTGCAGCTCAATATTCAGTGAGGACAGGGCCTTTTTAAGTCGAAATGTGCAAAAAAGCATCCTATCGCTCTGAAACGGCTGTTTTGCTCTCCACCACATTTACTGTCAGACTGGCCGAATTAGACCGATTCTGCCTCTTTCTTGCCTCTACATGTGAAGAACAGGGTGCTTGTGAGCATATTGTGCAGTTTCACGCAGGTAGCTGGCTTGGAACGGGACCGGTGGGGCAGAGCAATCCTAGCGGCTCGCCCGAGCAGTGGAAGCCGGCGAGGGTGCGCGTTCAGCCGGATGAATGGGGCGCTGTCAGGGCCCCTCTCGTGGAGGATAAAAATCATGCTTTTTCCCTCATTACACATCCCATGCGAGCTTGTAATGATAAAACCTCACCCAAATCACACATTGCAGCTCAATATTCAGTGAGGACAGGGCCTTTTTAAGTCGAAATGTGCAAAAAAGCATCCTATCGCTCTGAAACGGCTGTTTTGCTCTCCACCACATTTACTGTCAGACTGGCCGAATTAGACCGATTCTGCCTCTTTCTTGCCTCTACATGTGAAGAACAGGGTGCTTGTGAGCATATTGTGCAGTTTCAAGCAGGTAGCTGGCTTGGAACGGGACCGGTGGGGCAGAGCAATCCTAGCGGCTCGCCCGAGCAGTGGAAGCCGGCGAGGGTGCGCGTTCAGCCGGATGAATGGGGCGCTGTCAGGGCCCCTCTCGTGGAGGATAAAAATCATGCTTTTTCCCTCATTACACATCCCATGCGAGCTTGTAATGATAAAACCTCATCCAAATCACACATTGCAGCTCAATATTCAGTGAGGACAGGGCCTTTTTAAGTCGAAATGTGCAAAAAAGCATCCTATCGCTCTGAAACGGCTGTTTTGCTCTCCACCACATTTACTGTCAGACTGGCCGAATTAGACCGATTCTGCCTCTTTCTTGCCTCTACATGTGAAGAACAGGGTGCTTGTGAGCATATTGTGCAGTTTCAAGCAGGTAGCTGGCTTGGAACGGGACCGGTGGGGCAGAGCAATCCTAGCGGCTCGCCCGAGCAGTGGAAGCCGGCGAGGGTGCGCGTTCAGCCGGATGAATGGGGCGCTGTCAGGGCCCCTCTCGTGGAGGATAAAAATCATGCTTTTTCCCTCATTACACATCCCATGCGAGCTTGTAATGATAAAACCTCATCCAAATCACACATTGCAGCTCAATATTCAGTGAGGACAGGGCCTTTTTAATTCGAAATGTGCAAAAAAGCATCCTATCGCTCTGAAACGGCTGTTTTGCTCTCCACCACATTTACTGTCAGGCTGGCCGAATTAGACCGATTCTGCCTCTTTCTTGCCTCTACATGTGAAGAACAGGGTGCTTGTGAGCATATTGTGCAGTTTCACGCAGGTAGCTGGCTTGGAACGGGACCGGTGGGGCAGAGCAATCCTAGCGGCTCGCCCGAGCAGTGGAAGCCGGCGAGGGTGCGCGTTCAGCCGGATGAATGGGGCGCTGTCAGGGCCCCTCTCGTGGAGGATAAAAATCATGCTTTTTCCCTCATTACACATCCCATGCGAGCTTGTAATGATAAAACCTCATCCAAATCACACATTGCAGCTCAATATTCAGTGAGGACAGGGCCTTTTTAAGTCGAAATGTGCAAAAAAGCATCCTATCGCTCTGAAACGGCTGTTTTGCTCTCCACCACATTTACTGTCAGACTGGCCGAATTAGACCGATTCTGCCTCTTTCTTGCCTCTACATGTGAAGAACAGGGTGCTTGTGAGCATATTGTGCAGTTTCACGCAGGTAGCTGGCTTGGAACGGGACCGGTGGGGCAGAGCAATCCTAGCGGCTCGCCCGAGCAGTGGAAGCCGGCGAGGGTGCGCGTTCAGCCGGATGAATGGGGCGCTGTCAGGGCCCCTCTCGTGGAGGATAAAAATCATGCTTTTTCCCTCATTACACATCCCATGCGAGCTTGTAATGATAAAACCTCATCCAAATCACACATTGCAGCTCAATATTCAGTGAGGACAGGGCCTTTTTAAGTCGAAATGTGCAAAAAAGCATCCTATCGCTCTGAAACGGCTGTTTTGCTCTCCACCACATTTACTGTCAGACTGGCCGAATTAGACCGATTCTGCCTCTTTCTTGCCTCTACATGTGAAGAACAGGGTGCTTGTGAGCATATTGTGCAGTTTCACGCAGGTAGCTGGCTTGGAACGGGACCGGTGGGGCAGAGCAATCCTAGCGGCTCGCCCGAGCAGTGGAAGCCGGCGAGGGTGCGCGTTCAGCCGGATGAATGGGGCGCTGTCAGGGCCCCTCTCGTGGAGGATAAAAATCATGCTTTTTCCCTCATTACACATCCCATGCAAGCTTGTAATGATAAAACCTCATCCAAATCACACATTGCAGCTCAATATTCAGTGAGGACAGGGCCTTTTTAAGTCGAAATGTGCAAAAATGCATCCTATCGCTCTGAAACGGCTGTTTTGCTCTCCACCACATTTACTGTCAGACTGGCCGAATTAGACCGATTCTGCCTCTTTCTTGCCTCTACATGTGAAGAACAGGGTGCTTGTGAGCATATTGTGCAGTTTCACGCAGGTAGCTGGCTTGGAACGGGACCGGTGGGGCAGAGCAATCCTAGCGGCTCGCCCGAGCAGTGGAAGCCGGCGAGGGTGCGCGTTCAGCCGGATGAATGGGGCGCTGTCAGGGCCCCTCTCGTGGAGGATAAAAATCATGCTTTTTCCCTCATTACACATCCCATGCGAGCTTGTAATGATAAAACCTCACCCAAATCACACATTGCAGCTCAATATTCAGTGAGGACAGGGCCTTTTTAAGTCGAAATGTGCAAAAAAGCATCCTATCGCTCTGAAACGGCTGTTTTGCTCTCCACCACATTTACTGTCAGACTGGCCGAATTAGACCGATTCTGCCTCTTTCTTGCCTCTACATGTGAAGAACAGGGTGCTTGTGAGCATATTGTGCAGTTTCAAGCAGGTAGCTGGCTTGGAACGGGACCGGTGGGGCAGAGCAATCCTAGCGGCTTGCCCGAGCAGTGGAAGCCGGCGAGGGTGCGCGTTCAGCCGGATGAATGGGGCGCTGTCAGGGCCCCTCTCGTGGAGGATAAAAATCATGCTTTTTCCCTCATTACACATCCCATGCGAGCTTGTAATGATAAAACCTCATCCAAATCACACATTGCAGCTCAATATTCAGTGAGGACAGGGCCTTTTTAAGTCGAAATGTGCAAAAATGCATCCTATCGCTCTGAAACGGCTGTTTTGCTCTCCACCACATTTACTGTCAGACTGGCCGAATTAGACCGATTCTGCCTCTTTCTTGCCTCTACATGTGAAGAACAGGGTGCTTGTGAGCATATTGTGCAGTTTCAAGCAGGTAGCTGGCTTGGAACGGGACCGGTGGGGCAGAGCAATCCTAGCGGCTCGCCCGAGCAGTGGAAGCCGGCGAGGGTGCGCGTTCAGCCGGATGAATGGGGCGCTGTCAGGGCCCCTCTCGTGGAGGATAAAAATCATGCTTTTTCCCTCATTACACATCCCATGCGAGCTTGTAATGATAAAACCTCATCCAAATCACACATTGCAGCTCAATATTCAGTGAGGACAGGGCCTTTTTAAGTCGAAATGTGCAAAAAAGCATCCTATCGCTCTGAAACGGCTGTTTTGCTCTCCACCACATTTACTGTCAGACTGGCCGAATTAGACCGATTCTGCCTCTTTCTTGCCTCTACATGTGAAGAACAGGGTGCTTGTGAGCATATTGTGCAGTTTCAAGCAGGTAGCTGGCTTGGAACGGGACCGGTGGGGCAGAGCAATCCTAGCGGCTCGCCCGAGCAGTGGAAGCCGGCGAGGGTGCGCGTTCAGCCGGATGAATGGGGCGCTGTCAGGGCCCCTCTCGTGGAGGATAAAAATCATGCTTTTTCCCTCATTACACATCCCATGCGAGCTTGTAATGATAAAACCTCATCCAAATCACACATTGCAGCTCAATATTCAGTGAGGACAGGGCCTTTTTAAGTCGAAATGTGCAAAAAAGCGTCCTATCGCTCTGAAACGGCTGTTTTGCTCTCCACCACATTTACTGTCAGACTGGCCGAATTAGACCGATTCTGCCTCTTTCTTGCCTCTACATGTGAAGAACAGGGTGCTTGTGAGCATATTGTGCAGTTTCACGCAGGTAGCTGGCTTGGAACGGGACCGGTGGGGCAGAGCAATCCTAGCGGCTCGCCCGAGCAGTGGAAGCCGGCGAGGGTGCGCGTTCAGCCGGATGAATGGGGCGCTGTCAGGGCCCCTCTCGTGGAGGATAAAAATCATGCTTTTTCCCTCATTACACATCCCATGCGAGCTTGTAATGATAAAACCTCATCCAAATCACACATTGCAGCTCAATATTCAGTGAGGACAGGGCCTTTTTAAGTCGAAATGTGCAAAAATGCATCCTATCGCTCTGAAACGGCTGTTTTGCTCTCCACCACATTTACTGTCAGACTGGCCGAATTAGACCGATTCTGCCTCTTTCTTGCCTCTACATGTGAAGAACAGGGTGCTTGTGAGCATATTGTGCAGTTTCAAGCAGGTAGCTGGCTTGGAACGGGACCGGTGGGGCAGAGCAATCCTAGCGGCTCGCCCGAGCAGTGGAAGCCGGCGAGGGTGCGCGTTCAGCCGGATGAATGGGGCGCTGTCAGGGCCCCTCTCGTGGAGGATAAAAATCATGCTTTTTCCCTCATTACACATCCCATGCGAGCTTGTAATGATAAAACCTCATCCAAATCACACATTGCAGCTCAATATTCAGTGAGGACAGGGCCTTTTTAAGTCGAAATGTGCAAAAAAGCATCCTATCGCTCTGAAACGGCTGTTTTGCTCTCCACCACATTTACTGTCAGACTGGCCGAATTAGACCGATTCTGCCTCTTTCTTGCCTCTACATGTGAAGAACAGGGTGCTTGTGAGCATATTGTGCAGTTTCACGCAGGTAGCTGGCTTGGAACGGGACCGGTGGGGCAGAGCAATCCTAGCGGCTCGCCCGAGCAGTGGAAGCCGGCGAGGGTGCGCGTTCAGCCGGATGAATGGGGCGCTGTCAGGGCCCCTCTCGTGGAGGATAAAAATCATGCTTTTTCCCTCATTACACATCCCATGCGAGCTTGTAATGATAAAACCTCACCCAAATCACACATTGCAGCTCAATATTCAGTGAGGACAGGGCCTTTTTAAGTCGAAATGTGCAAAAAAGCATCCTATCGCTCTGAAACGGCTGTTTTGCTCTCCACCACATTTACTGTCAGACTGGCCGAATTAGACCGATTCTGCCTCTTTCTTGCCTCTACATGTGAAGAACAGGGTGCTTGTGAGCATATTGTGCAGTTTCAAGCAGGTAGCTGGCTTGGAACGGGACCGGTGGGGCAGAGCAATCCTAGCGGCTCGCCCGAGCAGTGGAAGCCGGCGAGGGTGCGCGTTCAGCCGGATGAATGGGGCGCTGTCAGGGCCCCTCTCGTGGAGGATAAAAATCATGCTTTTTCCCTCATTACACATCCCATGCGAGCTTGTAATGATAAAACCTCATCCAAATCACACATTGCAGCTCAATATTCAGTGAGGACAGGGCCTTTTTAAGTCGAAATGTGCAAAAAAGCATCCTATCGCTCTGAAACGGCTGTTTTGCTCTCCACCACATTTACTGTCAGACTGGCCGAATTAGACCGATTCTGCCTCTTTCTTGCCTCTACATGTGAAGAACAGGGTGCTTGTGAGCATATTGTGCAGTTTCAAGCAGGTAGCTGGCTTGGAACGGGACCGGTGGGGCAGAGCAATCCTAGCGGCTCGCCCGAGCAGTGGAAGCCGGCGAGGGTGCGCGTTCAGCCGGATGAATGGGGCGCTGTCAGGGCCCCTCTCGTGGAGGATAAAAATCATGCTTTTTCCCTCATTACACATCCCATGCGAGCTTGTAATGATAAAACCTCATCCAAATCACACATTGCAGCTCAATATTCAGTGAGGACAGGGCCTTTTTAATTCGAAATGTGCAAAAAAGCATCCTATCGCTCTGAAACGGCTGTTTTGCTCTCCACCACATTTACTGTCAGGCTGGCCGAATTAGACCGATTCTGCCTCTTTCTTGCCTCTACATGTGAAGAACAGGGTGCTTGTGAGCATATTGTGCAGTTTCACGCAGGTAGCTGGCTTGGAACGGGACCGGTGGGGCAGAGCAATCCTAGCGGCTCGCCCGAGCAGTGGAAGCCGGCGAGGGTGCGCGTTCAGCCGGATGAATGGGGCGCTGTCAGGGCCCCTCTCGTGGAGGATAAAAATCATGCTTTTTCCCTCATTACACATCCCATGCGAGCTTGTAATGATAAAACCTCATCCAAATCACACATTGCAGCTCAATATTCAGTGAGGACAGGGCCTTTTTAAGTCGAAATGTGCAAAAAAGCATCCTATCGCTCTGAAACGGCTGTTTTGCTCTCCACCACATTTACTGTCAGACTGGCCGAATTAGACCGATTCTGCCTCTTTCTTGCCTCTACATGTGAAGAACAGGGTGCTTGTGAGCATATTGTGCAGTTTCACGCAGGTAGCTGGCTTGGAACGGGACCGGTGGGGCAGAGCAATCCTAGCGGCTCGCCCGAGCAGTGGAAGCCGGCGAGGGTGCGCGTTCAGCCGGATGAATGGGGCGCTGTCAGGGCCCCTCTCGTGGAGGATAAAAATCATGCTTTTTCCCTCATTACACATCCCATGCGAGCTTGTAATGATAAAACCTCATCCAAATCACACATTGCAGCTCAATATTCAGTGAGGACAGGGCCTTTTTAAGTCGAAATGTGCAAAAAAGCATCCTATCGCTCTGAAACGGCTGTTTTGCTCTCCACCACATTTACTGTCAGACTGGCCGAATTAGACCGATTCTGCCTCTTTCTTGCCTCTACATGTGAAGAACAGGGTGCTTGTGAGCATATTGTGCAGTTTCACGCAGGTAGCTGGCTTGGAACGGGACCGGTGGGGCAGAGCAATCCTAGCGGCTCGCCCGAGCAGTGGAAGCCGGCGAGGGTGCGCGTTCAGCCGGATGAATGGGGCGCTGTCAGGTCCCCTCTCGTGGAGGATAAAAATCATGCTTTTTCCCTCATTACACATCCCATGCAAGCTTGTAATGATAAAACCTCATCCAAATCACACATTGCAGCTCAATATTCAGTGAGGACAGGGCCTTTTTAAGTCGAAATGTGCAAAAATGCATCCTATCGCTCTGAAACGGCTGTTTTGCTCTCCACCACATTTACTGTCAGACTGGCCGAATTAGACCGATTCTGCCTCTTTCTTGCCTCTACATGTGAAGAACAGGGTGCTTGTGAGCATATTGTGCAGTTTCACGCAGGTAGCTGGCTTGGAACGGGACCGGTGGGGCAGAGCAATCCTAGCGGCTCGCCCGAGCAGTGGAAGCCGGCGAGGGTGCGCGTTCAGCCGGATGAATGGGGCGCTGTCAGGGCCCCTCTCGTGGAGGATAAAAATCATGCTTTTTCCCTCATTACACATCCCATGCGAGCTTGTAATGATAAAACCTCACCCAAATCACACATTGCAGCTCAATATTCAGTGAGGACAGGGCCTTTTTAAGTCGAAATGTGCAAAAAAGCATCCTATCGCTCTGAAACGGCTGTTTTGCTCTCCACCACATTTACTGTCAGACTGGCCGAATTAGACCGATTCTGCCTCTTTCTTGCCTCTACATGTGAAGAACAGGGTGCTTGTGAGCATATTGTGCAGTTTCAAGCAGGTAGCTGGCTTGGAACGGGACCGGTGGGGCAGAGCAATCCTAGCGGCTTGCCCGAGCAGTGGAAGCCGGCGAGGGTGCGCGTTCAGCCGGATGAATGGGGCGCTGTCAGGGCCCCTCTCGTGGAGGATAAAAATCATGCTTTTTCCCTCATTACACATCCCATGCGAGCTTGTAATGATAAAACCTCATCCAAATCACACATTGCAGCTCAATATTCAGTGAGGACAGGGCCTTTTTAAGTCGAAATGTGCAAAAATGCATCCTATCGCTCTGAAACGGCTGTTTTGCTCTCCACCACATTTACTGTCAGACTGGCCGAATTAGACCGATTCTGCCTCTTTCTTGCCTCTACATGTGAAGAACAGGGTGCTTGTGAGCATATTGTGCAGTTTCAAGCAGGTAGCTGGCTTGGAACGGGACCGGTGGGGCAGAGCAATCCTAGCGGCTCGCCCGAGCAGTGGAAGCCGGCGAGGGTGCGCGTTCAGCCGGATGAATGGGGCCCTGTCAGGGCCCCTCTCGTGGAGGATAAAAATCATGCTTTTTCCCTCATTACACATCCCATGCGAGCTTGTAATGATAAAACCTCATCCAAATCACACATTGCAGCTCAATATTCAGTGAGGACAGGGCCTTTTTAAGTCGAAATGTGCAAAAAAGCATCCTATCGCTCTGAAACGGCTGTTTTGCTCTCCACCACATTTACTGTCAGACTGGCCGAATTAGACCGATTCTGCCTCTTTCTTGCCTCTACATGTGAAGAACAGGGTGCTTGTGAGCATATTGTGCAGTTTCAAGCAGGTAGCTGGCTTGGAACGGGACCGGTGGGGCAGAGCAATCCTAGCGGCTCGCCCGAGCAGTGGAAGCCGGCGAGGGTGCGCGTTCAGCCGGATGAATGGGGCGCTGTCAGGGCCCCTCTCGTGGAGGATAAAAATCATGCTTTTTCCCTCATTACACATCCCATGCGAGCTTGTAATGATAAAACCTCATCCAAATCACACATTGCAGCTCAATATTCAGTGAGGACAGGGCCTTTTTAAGTCGAAATGTGCAAAAAAGCGTCCTATCGCTCTGAAACGGCTGTTTTGCTCTCCACCACATTTACTGTCAGACTGGCCGAATTAGACCGATTCTGCCTCTTTCTTGCCTCTACATGTGAAGAACAGGGTGCTTGTGAGCATATTGTGCAGTTTCACGCAGGTAGCTGGCTTGGAACGGGACCGGTGGGGCAGAGCAATCCTAGCGGCTCGCCCGAGCAGTGGAAGCCGGCGAGGGTGCGCGTTCAGCCGGATGAATGGGGCGCTGTCAGGGCCCCTCTCGTGGAGGATAAAAATCATGCTTTTTCCCTCATTACACATCCCATGCGAGCTTGTAATGATAAAACCTCATCCAAATCACACATTGCAGCTCAATATTCAGTGAGGACAGGGCCTTTTTAAGTCGAAATGTGCAAAAATGCATCCTATCGCTCTGAAACGGCTGTTTTGCTCTCCACCACATTTACTGTCAGACTGGCCGAATTAGACCGATTCTGCCTCTTTCTTGCCTCTACATGTGAAGAACAGGGTGCTTGTGAGCATATTGTGCAGTTTCAAGCAGGTAGCTGGCTTGGAACGGGACCGGTGGGGCAGAGCAATCCTAGCGGCTCGCCCGAGCAGTGGAAGCCGGCGAGGGTGCGCGTTCAGCCGGATGAATGGGGCGCTGTCAGGGCCCCTCTCGTGGAGGATAAAAATCATGCTTTTTCCCTCATTACACATCCCATGCGAGCTTGTAATGATAAAACCTCATCCAAATCACACATTGCAGCTCAATATTCAGTGAGGACAGGGCCTTTTTAAGTCGAAATGTGCAAAAAAGCATCCTATCGCTCTGAAACGGCTGTTTTGCTCTCCACCACATTTACTGTCAGACTGGCCGAATTAGACCGATTCTGCCTCTTTCTTGCCTCTACATGTGAAGAACAGGGTGCTTGTGAGCATATTGTGCAGTTTCACGCAGGTAGCTGGCTTGGAACGGGACCGGTGGGGCAGAGCAATCCTAGCGGCTCGCCCGAGCAGTGGAAGCCGGCGAGGGTGCGCGTTCAGCCGGATGAATGGGGCGCTGTCAGGGCCCCTCTCGTGGAGGATAAAAATCATGCTTTTTCCCTCATTACACATCCCATGCGAGCTTGTAATGATAAAACCTCACCCAAATCACACATTGCAGCTCAATATTCAGTGAGGACAGGGCCTTTTTAAGTCGAAATGTGCAAAAAAGCATCCTATCGCTCTGAAACGGCTGTTTTGCTCTCCACCACATTTACTGTCAGACTGGCCGAATTAGACCGATTCTGCCTCTTTCTTGCCTCTACATGTGAAGAACAGGGTGCTTGTGAGCATATTGTGCAGTTTCAAGCAGGTAGCTGGCTTGGAACGGGACCGGTGGGGCAGAGCAATCCTAGCGGCTCGCCCGAGCAGTGGAAGCCGGCGAGGGTGCGCGTTCAGCCGGATGAATGGGGCGCTGTCAGGGCCCCTCTCGTGGAGGATAAAAATCATGCTTTTTCCCTCATTACACATCCCATGCGAGCTTGTAATGATAAAACCTCATCCAAATCACACATTGCAGCTCAATATTCAGTGAGGACAGGGCCTTTTTAAGTCGAAATGTGCAAAAAAGCATCCTATCGCTCTGAAACGGCTGTTTTGCTCTCCACCACATTTACTGTCAGACTGGCCG
Organism: Chelon labrosus; assembly: GCF_963514085.1. Classification (NCBI taxonomy): domain Eukaryota; kingdom Metazoa; phylum Chordata; class Actinopteri; order Mugiliformes; family Mugilidae; genus Chelon; species Chelon labrosus. Next base: position 91,558 of record NW_028181693.1, on the reverse strand, counting down.
AATTAGACCGATTCTGCCTCTTTCTTGCCTCTACATGTGAAGAACAGGGTGCTTGTGAGCATATTGTGCAGTTTCACGCAGGTAGCTGTCTTGGAACGGGACCGGTGGGGCAGAGCAATCCTAGCGGCTCGCCCGAGCAGTGGAAGCCGGCGAGGGTGCGCGTTCAGCCGGATGAATGGGGCGCTGTCAGGGCCCCTCTCGTGGAGGATAAAAATCATGCTTTTTCCCTCATTACACATCCCATGCGAGCTTGTAATGATAAAACCTCATCCAAATCACACATTGCAGCTCAATATTCAGTGAGGACAGGGCCTTTTTAAGTCGAAATGTGCAAAAATGCATCCTATCGCTCTGAAACGGCTGTTTTGCTCTCCACCACATTTACTGTCAGACTGGCCGAATTAGACCGATTCTGCCTCTTTCTTGCCTCTACATGTGAAGAACAGGGTGCTTGTGAGCATATTGTGCAGTTTCAAGCAGGTAGCTGGCTTGGAACGGGACCGGTGGGGCAGAGCAATCATAGCGGCTCGCCCGAGCAGTGGAAGCCGGCGAGGGTGCGCGTTCAGCCGGATGAATGGGGCGCTGTCAGGGCCCCTCTCGTGGAGGATAAAAATCATGCTTTTTCCCTCATTACACATCCCATGCGAGCTTGTAATGATAAAACCTCATCCAAATCACACATTGCAGCTCAATATTCAGTGAGGACAGGGCCTTTTTAAGTCGAAATGTGCAAAAAAGCATCCTATCGCTCTGAAACGGCTGTTTTGATCTCCACCACATTTACTGTCAGACTGGCCGAATTAGACCGATTCTGCCTCTTTCTTGCCTCTACATGTGAAGAACAGGGTGCTTGTGAGCATATTGTGCAGTTTCACGCAGGTAGCTGGCTTTGAACGGGACCGGTGGGGCAGAGCAATCCTAGCGGCTCGCCCGAGCAGTGGAAGCCGGCGAGGGTGCGCGTTCAGCCGGATGAATGGTGCGCTGTCAGGGCCCCTCTCGTGGAGGATAAAAATCATGCTTTTTCCCTCATTACACATCCCATGCGAGCTTGTAATGATAAAACCTCACCCAAATCACACATTGCAGCTCAATATTCAGTGAGGACAGGGCCTTTTTAAGTCGAAATGTGCAAAAAAGCATCCTATCGCTCTGAAACGGCTGTTTTGCTCTCCACCACATTTACTGTCAGACTGGCCGAATTAGACCGATTCTGCCTCTTTCTTGTCTCTACATGTGAAGAACAGGGTGCTTGTGAGCATATTGTGCAGTTTCAAGCAGGTAGCTGGCTTGGAACGGGACCGGTGGGGCAGAGCAATCCTAGCGGCTTGCCCGAGCAGTGGAAGCCGGCGAGGGTGCGCGTTCAGCCGGATGAATGGGGCGCTGTCAGGGCCCCTCTCGTGGAGGATAAAAATCATGCTTTTTCCCTCATCACACATTGCAGCTCAATATTCAGTGAGGACAGGGCCTTTTTAAGTCGAAATGTGCAAAAAAGCATCCTATCGCTCTGAAACGGCTGTTTTGCTCTCCACCACATTTACTGTCAGACTGGCCGAATTAGACCGATTCTGCCTCTTTCTTGCCTCTACATGTGAAGAACAGGGTGCTTGTGAGCATATTGTGCAGTTTCAAGCAGGTAGCTGGCTTGGAACGGGACCGGTGGGGCAGAGCAATCCTAGCGGCTCGCCCGAGCAGTGGAAGCCGGCGAGGGTGCGCGTTCAGCCGGATGAATGGGGCGCTGTCAGGGCCCCTCTCGTGGAGGATAAAAATCATGCTTTTTCCCTCATTACACATCCCATGCGAGCTTGTAATGATAAAACCTCATCCAAATCACACATTGCAGCTCAATATTCAGTGAGGACAGGGCCTTTTTAAGTCGAAATGTGCAAAAAAGCATCCTATCGCTCTGAAACGGCTGTTTTGCTCTCCACCACATTTACTGTCAGACTGGCCGAATTAGACCGATTCTGCCTCTTTTTTGCCTCTACATGTGAAGAACAGGGTGCTTGTGAGCATATTGTGCAGTTTCACGCAGGTAGCTGGCTTGGAACGGGACCGGTGGGGCAGAGCAATCCTAGCGGCTCGCCCGAGCAGTGGAAGCCGGCGAGGGTGCGCGTTCAGCCGGATGAATGGGGCGCTGTCAGGGCCCCTCTCGTGGAGGATAAAAATCATGCTTTTTCCCTCATTACACATCCCATGCGAGCTTGTAATGATAAAACCTCATCCAAATCACACATTGCAGCTCAATATTCAGTGAGGACAGGGCCTTTTTAAGTCGAAATGTGCAAAAAAGCATCCTATCGCTCTGAAACGGCTGTTTTGCTCTCCACCACATTTACTGTCAGACTGGCCGAATTAGACCGATTCTGCCTCTTTCTTGCCTCTACATGTGAAGAACAGGGTGCTTGTGAGCATATTGTGCAGTTTCAAGCAGGTAGCTGGCTTGGAACGGGACCGGTGGGGCAGAGCAATCCTAGCGGCTCGCCCGAGCAGTGGAAGCCGGCGAGGGTGCGCGTTCAGCCGGATGAATGGGGCGCTGTCAGGGCCCCTCTCGTGGAGGATAAAAATCATGCTTTTTCCCTCATTACACATCCCATGCGAGCTTGTAATGATAAAACCTCACCCAAATCACACATTGCAGCTCAATATTCAGTGAGGACAGGGCCTTTTTAAGTCGAAATGTGCAAAAAAGCATCCTATCGCTCTGAAACGGCTGTTTTGCTCTCCACCACATTTACTGTCAGACTGGCCGAATTAGACCGATTCTGCCTCTTTCTTGCCTCTACATGTGAAGAACAGGGTGCTTGTGAGCATATTGTGCAGTTTCAAGCAGGTAGCTGGCTTGGAACGGGACCGGTGGGGCAGAGCAATCCTAGCGGCTCGCCCGAGCAGTGGAAGACGGCGAGGGTGCGCGTTCAGCCGGATGAATGGGGCGCTGTCAGGGCCCCTCTCGTGGAGGATAAAAATCATGCTTTTTCCCTCATTACACATCCCATGCGAGCTTGTAATGATAAAACCTCACCCAAATCACACATTGCAGCTCAATATTCAGTGAGGACAGGGCCTTTTTAAGTCGAAATGTGCAAAAATGCATCCTATCGCTCTGAAACGGCTGTTTTGCTCTCCACCACATTTACTGTCAGACTGGCCGAATTAGACCGATTCTGCCTCTTTCTTGCCTCTACATGTGAAGAACAGGGTGCTTGTGAGCATATTGTGCAGTTTCAAGCAGGTAGCTGGCTTGGAACGGGACCGGTGGGGCAGAGCAATCCTAGCGGCTCGCCCGAGCAGTGGAAGCCGGCGAGGGTGCGCGTTCAGCCGGATGAATGGGGCGCTGTCAGGGCCCCTCTCGTGGAGGATAAAAATCATGCTTTTTCCCTCATTACACATCCCATGCGAGCTTGTAATGATAAAACCTCATCCAAATCACACATTGCAGCTCAATATTCAGTGAGGACAGGGCCTTTTTAAGTCGAAATGTGCAAAAAAGCATCCTATCGCTCTGAAACGGCTGTTTTGCTCTCCACCACATTTACTGTCAGACTGGCCGAATTAGACCGATTCTGCCTCTTTCTTGCCTCTACATGTGAAGAACAGGGTGCTTGTGAGCATATTGTGCAGTTTCACGCAGGTAGCTGGCTTGGAACGGGACCGGTGGGGCAGAGCAATCCTAGCGGCTCGCCCGAGCAGTGGAAGCCGGCGAGGGTGCGCGTTCAGCCGGATGAATGGGGCGCTGTCAGGGCCCCTCTCGTGGAGGATAAAAATCATGCTTTTTCCCTCATTACACATCCCATGCGAGCTTGTAATGATAAAACCTCACCCAAATCACACATTGCAGCTCAATATTCAGTGAGGACAGGGCCTTTTTAAGTCGAAATGTGCAAAAAAGCATCCTATCGCTCTGAAACGGCTGTTTTGCTCTCCACCACATTTACTGTCAGACTGGCCGAATTAGACCGATTCTGCCTCTTTCTTGCCTCTACATGTGAAGAACAGGGTGCTTGTGAGCATATTGTGCAGTTTCAAGCAGGTAGCTGGCTTGGAACGGGACCGGTGGGGCAGAGCAATCCTAGCGGCTCGCCCGAGCAGTGGAAGCCGGCGAGGGTGCGCGTTCAGCCGGATGAATGGGGCGCTGTCAGGGCCCCTCTCGTGGAGGATAAAAATCATGCTTTTTCCCTCATTACACATCCCATGCGAGCTTGTAATGATAAAACCTCACCCAAATCACACATTGCAGCTCAATATTCAGTGAGGACAGGGCCTTTTTAAGTCGAAATGTGCAAAAAAGCATCCTATCGCTCTGAAACGGCTGTTTTGCTCTCCACCACATTTACTGTCAGACTGGCCGAATTAGACCGATTCTGCCTCTTTCTTGCCTCTACATGTGAAGAACAGGGTGCTTGTGAGCATATTGTGCAGTTTCAAGCAGGTAGCTGGCTTGGAACGGGACCGGTGGGGCAGAGCAATCCTAGCGGCTCGCCCGAGCAGTGGAAGCCGGCGAGGGTGCGCGTTCAGCCGGATGAATGGGGCGCTGTCAGGGCCCCTCTCGTGGAGGATAAAAATCATGCTTTTTCCCTCATTACACATCCCATGCGAGCTTGTAATGATAAAACCTCATCCAAATCACACATTGCAGCTCAATATTCAGTGAGGACAGGGCCTTTTTAAGTCGAAATGTGCAAAAATGCATCCTATCGCTCTGAAACGGCTGTTTTGCTCTCCACCACATTTACTGTCAGACTGGCCGAATTAGACCGATTCTGCCTCTTTCTTGCCTCTACATGCGAAGAACAGGGTGCTTGTGAGCATATTGTGCAGTTTCAAGCAGGTAGCTGGCTTGGAACGGGACCGGTGGGGCAGAGCAATCCTAGCGGCTCGCCCGAGCAGTGGAAGCCGGCGAGGGTGCGCGTTCAGCCGGATGAATGGGGCGCTGTCAGGGCCCCTCTCGTGGAGGATAAAAATCATGCTTTTTCCCTCATTACACATCCCATGCGAGCTTGTAATGATAAAACCTCATCCAAATCACACATTGCAGCTCAATATTCAGTGAGGACAGGGCCTTTTTAAGTCGAAATGTGCAAAAATGCATCCTATCGCTCTGAAACGGCTGTTTTGCTCTCCACCACATTTACTGTCAGACTGGCCGAATTAGACCGATTCTGCCTCTTTCTTGCCTCTACATGTGAAGAACAGGGTGCTTGTGAGCATATTGTGCAGTTTCAAGCAGGTAGCTGGCTTGGAACGGGACCGGTGGGGCAGAGCAATCCTAGCGGCTCGCCCGAGCAGTGGAAGCCGGCGAGGGTGCGCGTTCAGCCGGATGAATGGGGCGCTGTCAGGGCCCCTCTCGTGGAGGATAAAAATCATGCTTTTTCCCTCATTACACATCCCATGCGAGCTTGTAATGATAAAACCTCACCCAAATCACACATTGCAGCTCAATATTCAGTGAGGACAGGGCCTTTTTAAGTCGAAATGTGCAAAAAAGCATCCTATCGCTCTGAAACGGCTGTTTTGCTCTCCACCACATTTACTGTCAGACTGGCCGAATTAGACCGATTCTGCCTCTTTCTTGCCTCTACATGTGAAGAACAGGGTGCTTGTGAGCATATTGTGCAGTTTCACGCAGGTAGCTGGCTTGGAACGGGACCGGTGGGGCAGAGCAATCCTAGCGGCTCGCCCGAGCAGTGGAAGCCGGCGAGGGTGCGCGTTCAGCCGGATGAATGGGGCGCTGTCAGGGCCCCTCTCGTGGAGGATAAAAATCATGCTTTTTCCCTCATTACACATCCCATGCGAGCTTGTAATGATAAAACCTCACCCAAATCACACATTGCAGCTCAATATTCAGTGAGGACAGGGCCTTTTTAAGTCGAAATGTGCAAAAAAGCATCCTATCGCTCTGAAACGGCTGTTTTGCTCTCCACCACATTTACTGTCAGACTGGCCGAATTAGACCGATTCTGCCTCTTTCTTGCCTCTACATGTGAAGAACAGGGTGCTTGTGAGCATATTGTGCAGTTTCAAGCAGGTAGCTGGCTTGGAACGGGACCGGTGGGGCAGAGCAATCCTAGCGGCTCGCCCGAGCAGTGGAAGCCGGCGAGGGTGCGCGTTCAGCCGGATGAATGGGGCGCTGTCAGGGCCCCTCTCGTGGAGGATAAAAATCATGCTTTTTCCCTCATTACACATCCCATGCGAGCTTGTAATGATAAAACCTCATCCAAATCACACATTGCAGCTCAATATTCAGTGAGGACAGGGCCTTTTTAAGTCGAAATGTGCAAAAATGCATCCTATCGCTCTGAAACGGCTGTTTTGCTCTCCACCACATTTACTGTCAGACTGGCCGAATTAGACCGATTCTGCCTCTTTCTTGCCTCTACATGTGAAGAACAGGGTGCTTGTGAGCATATTGTGCAGTTTCAAGCAGGTAGCTGGCTTGGAACGGGACCGGTGGGGCAGAGCAATCCTAGCGGCTCGCCCGAGCAGTGGAAGCCGGCGAGGGTGCGCGTTCAGCCGGATGAATGGGGCGCTGTCAGGGCCCCTCTCGTGGAGGATAAAAATCATGCTTTTTCCCTCATTACACATCCCATGCGAGCTTGTAATGATAAAACCTCACCCAAATCACACATTGCAGCTCAATATTCAGTGAGGACAGGGCCTTTTTAAGTCGAAATGTGCAAAAATGCATCCTATCGCTCTGAAACGGCTGTTTTGCTCTCCACCACATTTACTGTCAGACTGGCCGAATTAGACCGATTCTGCCTCTTTCTTGCCTCTACATGTGAAGAACAGGGTGCTTGTGAGCATATTGTGCAGTTTCAAGCAGGTAGCTGGCTTGGAACGGGACCGGTGGGGCAGAGCAATCCTAGCGGCTCGCCCGAGCAGTGGAAGCCGGCGAGGGTGCGCGTTCAGCCGGATGAATGGGGCGCTGTCAGGGCCCCTCTCGTGGAGGATAAAAATCATGCTTTTTCCCTCATCACACATTGCAGCTCAATATTCAGTGAGGACAGGGCCTTTTTAAGTCGAAATGTGCAAAAAAGCATCCTATCGCTCTGAAACGGCTGTTTTGCTCTCCACCACATTTACTGTCAGACTGGCCGAATTAGACCGATTCTGCCTCTTTCTTGCCTCTACATGTGAAGAACAGGGTGCTTGTGAGCATATTGTGCAGTTTCACGCAGGTAGCTGGCTTGGAACGGGACCGGTGGGGCAGAGCAATCCTAGCGGCTCGCCCGAGCAGTGGAAGCCGGCGAGGGTGCGCGTTCAGCCGGATGAATGGGGCGCTGTCAGGGCCCCTCTCGTGGAGGATAAAAATCATGCTTTTTCCCTCATTACACATCCCATGCGAGCTTGTAATGATAAAACCTCATCCAAATCACACATTGCAGCTCAATATTCAGTGAGGACAGGGCCTTTTTAAGTCGAAATGTGCAAAAATGCATCCTATCGCTCTGAAACGGCTGTTTTGCTCTCCACCACATTTACTGTCAGACTGGCCGAATTAGACCGATTCTGCCTCTTTCTTGCCTCTACATGTGAAGAACAGGGTGCTTGTGAGCATATTGTGCAGTTTCAAGCAGGTAGCTGGCTTGGAACGGGACCGGTGGGGCAGAGCAATCCTAGCGGCTCGCCCGAGCAGTGGAAGCCGGCGAGGGTGCGCGTTCAGCCGGATGAATGGGGCGCTGTCAGGGCCCCTCTCGTGGAGGATAAAAATCATGCTTTTTCCCTCATTACACATCCCATGCGAGCTTGTAATGATAAAACCTCATCCAAATCACACATTGCAGCTCAATATTCAGTGAGGACAGGGCCTTTTTAAGTCGAAATGTGCAAAAAAGCATCCTATCGCTCTGAAACGGCTGTTTTGCTCTCCACCACATTTACTGTCAGACTGGCCGAATTAGACCGATTCTGCCTCTTTCTTGCCTCTACATGTGAAGAACAGGGTGCTTGTGAGCATATTGTGCAGTTTCACGCAGGTAGCTGGCTTGGAACGGGACCGGTGGGGCAGAGCAATCCTAGCGGCTCGCCCGAGCAGTGGAAGCCGGCGAGGGTGCGCGTTCAGCCGGATGAATGGGGCGCTGTCAGGGCCCCTCTCGTGGAGGATAAAAATCATGCTTTTTCCCTCATTACACATCCCATGCGAGCTTGTAATGATAAAACCTCACCCAAATCACACATTGCAGCTCAATATTCAGTGAGGACAGGGCCTTTTTAAGTCGAAATGTGCAAAAAAGCATCCTATCGCTCTGAAACGGCTGTTTTGCTCTCCACCACATTTACTGTCAGACTGGCCGAATTAGACCGATTCTGCCTCTTTCTTGCCTCTACATGTGAAGAACAGGGTGCTTGTGAGCATATTGTGCAGTTTCAAGCAGGTAGCTGGCTTGGAACGGGACCGGTGGGGCAGAGCAATCCTAGCGGCTCGCCCGAGCAGTGGAAGCCGGCGAGGGTGCGCGTTCAGCCGGATGAATGGGGCGCTGTCAGGGCCCCTCTCGTGGAGGATAAAAATCATGCTTTTTCCCTCATTACACATCCCATGCGAGCTTGTAATGATAAAACCTCATCCAAATCACACATTGCAGCTCAATATTCAGTGAGGACAGGGCCTTTTTAAGTCGAAATGTGCAAAAAAGCATCCTATCGCTCTGAAACGGCTGTTTTGCTCTCCACCACATTTACTGTCAGACTGGCCGAATTAGACCGATTCTGCCTCTTTCTTGCCTCTACATGTGAAGAACAGGGTGCTTGTGAGCATATTGTGCAGTTTCAAGCAGGTAGCTGGCTTGGAACGGGACCGGTGGGGCAGAGCAATCCTAGCGGCTCGCCCGAGCAGTGGAAGCCGGCGAGGGTGCGCGTTCAGCCGGATGAATGGGGCGCTGTCAGGGCCCCTCTCGTGGAGGATAAAAATCATGCTTTTTCCCTCATTACACATCCCATGCGAGCTTGTAATGATAAAACCTCATCCAAATCACACATTGCAGCTCAATATTCAGTGAGGACAGGGCCTTTTTAAGTCGAAATGTGCAAAAATGCATCCTATCGCTCTGAAACGGCTGTTTTGCTCTCCACCACATTTACTGTCAGACTGGCCGAATTAGACCGATTCTGCCTCTTTCTTGCCTCTACATGTGAAGAACAGGGTGCTTGTGAGCATATTGTGCAGTTTCAAGCAGGTAGCTGGCTTGGAACGGGACCGGTGGGGCAGAGCAATCCTAGCGGCTCGCCCGAGCAGTGGAAGCCGGCGAGGGTGCGCGTTCAGCCGGATGAATGGGGCGCTGTCAGGGCCCCTCTCGTGGAGGATAAAAATCATGCTTTTTCCCTCATTACACATCCCATGCGAGCTTGTAATGATAAAACCTCATCCAAATCACACATTGCAGCTCAATATTCAGTGAGGACAGGGCCTTTTTAAGTCGAAATGTGCAAAAAAGCATCCTATCGCTCTGAAACGGCTGTTTTGATCTCCACCACATTTACTGTCAGACTGGCCGAATTAGACCGATTCTGCCTCTTTCTTGCCTCTACATGTGAAGAACAGGGTGCTTGTGAGCATATTGTGCAGTTTCACGCAGGTAGCTGGCTTTGAACGGGACCGGTGGGGCAGAGCAATCCTAGCGGCTCGCCCGAGCAGTGGAAGCCGGCGAGGGTGCGCGTTCAGCCGGATGAATGGGGCGCTGTCAGGGCCCCTCTCGTGGAGGATAAAAATCATGCTTTTTCCCTCATTACACATCCCATGCGAGCTTGTAATGATAAAACCTCACCCAAATCACACATTGCAGCTCAATATTCAGTGAGGACAGGGCCTTTTTAAGTCGAAATGTGCAAAAAAGCATCCTATCGCTCTGAAACGGCTGTTTTGCTCTCCACCACATTTACTGTCAGACTGGCCGAATTAGACCGATTCTGCCTCTTTCTTGTCTCTACATGTGAAGAACAGGGTGCTTGTGAGCATATTGTGCAGTTTCAAGCAGGTAGCTGGCTTGGAACGGGACCGGTGGGGCAGAGCAATCCTAGCGGCTTGCCCGAGCAGTGGAAGCCGGCGAGGGTGCGCGTTCAGCCGGATGAATGGGGCGCTGTCAGGGCCCCTCTCGTGGAGGATAAAAATCATGCTTTTTCCTTCATTACACATCACATGCGAGCTTGTAATGATAAAACCTCATCCAAATCACACATTGCAGCTCAATATTCAGTGAGGACAGGGCCTTTTTAAGTCGAAATGTGCAAAAAAGCATCCTATCGCTCTGAAACGGCTGTTTTGCTCTCCACCACATTTACTGTCAGACTGGCCGAATTAGACCGATTCTGCCTCTTTCTTGCCTCTACATGTGAAGAACAGGGTGCTTGTGAGCATATTGTGCAGTTTCAAGCAGGTAGCTGGCTTGGAACGGGACCGGTGGGGCAGAGCAATCCTAGCGGCTCGCCCGAGCAGTGGAAGCCGGCGAGGGTGCGCGTTCAGCCGGATGAATGGGGCGCTGTCAGGGCCCCTCTCGTGGAGGATAAAAATCATGCTTTTTCCCTCATTACACATCCCATGCGAGCTTGTAATGATAAAACCTCACCCAAATCACACATTGCAGCTCAATATTCAGTGAGGACAGGGCCTTTTTAAGTCGAAATGTGCAAAAAAGCATCCTATCGCTCTGAAACGGCTGTTTTGCTCTCCACCACATTTACTGTCAGACTGGCCGAATTAGACCGATTCTGCCTCTTTCTTGCCTCTACATGTGAAGAACAGGGTGCTTGTGAGCATATTGTGCAGTTTCAAGCAGGTAGCTGGCTTGGAACGGGACCGGTGGGGCAGAGCAATCCTAGCGGCTCGCCCGAGCAGTGGAAGACGGCGAGGGTGCGCGTTCAGCCGGATGAATGGGGCGCTGTCAGGGCCCCTCTCGTGGAGGATAAAAATCATGCTTTTTCCCTCATTACACATCCCATGCGAGCTTGTAATGATAAAACCTCACCCAAATCACACATTGCAGCTCAATATTCAGTGAGGACAGGGCCTTTTTAAGTCGAAATGTGCAAAAATGCATCCTATCGCTCTGAAACGGCTGTTTTGCTCTCCACCACATTTACTGTCAGACTGGCCGAATTAGACCGATTCTGCCTCTTTCTTGCCTCTACATGTGAAGAACAGGGTGCTTGTGAGCATATTGTGCAGTTTCAAGCAGGTAGCTGGCTTGGAACGGGACCGGTGGGGCAGAGCAATCCTAGCGGCTCGCCCGAGCAGTGGAAGCCGGCGAGGGTGCGCGTTCAGCCGGATGAATGGGGCGCTGTCAGGGCCCCTCTCGTGGAGGATAAAAATCATGCTTTTTCCCTCATTACACATCCCATGCGAGCTTGTAATGATAAAACCTCATCCAAATCACACATTGCAGCTCAATATTCAGTGAGGACAGGGCCTTTTTAAGTCGAAATGTGCAAAAAAGCATCCTATCGCTCTGAAACGGCTGTTTTGCTCTCCACCACATTTACTGTCAGACTGGCCGAATTAGACCGATTCTGCCTCTTTCTTGCCTCTACATGTGAAGAACAGGGTGCTTGTGAGCATATTGTGCAGTTTCACGCAGGTAGCTGGCTTGGAACGGGACCGGTGGGGCAGAGCAATCCTAGCGGCTCGCCCGAGCAGTGGAAGCCGGCGAGGGTGCGCGTTCAGCCGGATGAATGGGGCGCTGTCAGGGCCCCTCTCGTGGAGGATAAAAATCATGCTTTTTCCCTCATTACACATCCCATGCGAGCTTGTAATGATAAAACCTCACCCAAATCACACATTGCAGCTCAATATTCAGTGAGGACAGGGCCTTTTTAAGTCGAAATGTGCAAAAAAGCATCCTATCGCTCTGAAACGGCTGTTTTGCTCTCCACCACATTTACTGTCAGACTGGCCGAATTAGACCGATTCTGCCTCTTTCTTGCCTCTACATGTGAAGAACAGGGTGCTTGTGAGCATATTGTGCAGTTTCAAGCAGGTAGCTGGCTTGGAACGGGACCGGTGGGGCAGAGCAATCCTAGCGGCTCGCCCGAGCAGTGGAAGCCGGCGAGGGTGCGCGTTCAGCCGGATGAATGGGGCGCTGTCAGGGCCCCTCTCGTGGAGGATAAAAATCATGCTTTTTCCCTCATTACACATCCCATGCGAGCTTGTAATGATAAAACCTCACCCAAATCACACATTGCAGCTCAATATTCAGTGAGGACAGGGCCTTTTTAAGTCGAAATGTGCAAAAAAGCATCCTATCGCTCTGAAACGGCTGTTTTGCTCTCCACCACATTTACTGTCAGACTGGCCGAATTAGACCGATTCTGCCTCTTTCTTGCCTCTACATGTGAAGAACAGGGTGCTTGTGAGCATATTGTGCAGTTTCAAGCAGGTAGCTGGCTTGGAACGGGACCGGTGGGGCAGAGCAATCCTAGCGGCTCGCCCGAGCAGTGGAAGCCGGCGAGGGTGCGCGTTCAGCCGGATGAATGGGGCGCTGTCAGGGCCCCTCTCGTGGAGGATAAAAATCATGCTTTTTCCCTCATTACACATCCCATGCGAGCTTGTAATGATAAAACCTCATCCAAATCACACATTGCAGCTCAATATTCAGTGAGGACAGGGCCTTTTTAAGTCGAAATGTGCAAAAATGCATCCTATCGCTCTGAAACGGCTGTTTTGCTCTCCACCACATTTACTGTCAGACTGGCCGAATTAGACCGATTCTGCCTCTTTCTTGCCTCTACATGTGAAGAACAGGGTGCTTGTGAGCATATTGTGCAGTTTCAAGCAGGTAGCTGGCTTGGAACGGGACCGGTGGGGCAGAGCAATCCTAGCGGCTCGCCCGAGCAGTGGAAGCCGGCGAGGGTGCGCGTTCAGCCGGATGAATGGGGCGCTGTCAGGGCCCCTCTCGTGGAGGATAAAAATCATGCTTTTTCCCTCATTACACATCCCATGCGAGCTTGTAATGATAAAACCTCATCCAAATCACACATTGCAGCTCAATATTCAGTGAGGACAGGGCCTTTTTAAGTCGAAATGTGCAAAAATGCATCCTATCGCTCTGAAACGGCTGTTTTGCTCTCCACCACATTTACTGTCAGACTGGCCGAATTAGACCGATTCTGCCTCTTTCTTGCCTCTACATGTGAAGAACAGGGTGCTTGTGAGCATATTGTGCAGTTTCAAGCAGGTAGCTGGCTTGGAACGGGACCGGTGGGGCAGAGCAATCCTAGCGGCTCGCCCGAGCAGTGGAAGCCGGCGAGGGTGCGCGTTCAGCCGGATGAATGGGGCGCTGTCAGGGCCCCTCTCGTGGAGGATAAAAATCATGCTTTTTCCCTCATTACACATCCCATGCGAGCTTGTAATGATAAAACCTCACCCAAATCACACATTGCAGCTCAATATTCAGTGAGGACAGGGCCTTTTTAAGTCGAAATGTGCAAAAAAGCATCCTATCGCTCTGAAACGGCTGTTTTGCTCTCCACCACATTTACTGTCAGACTGGCCGAATTAGACCGATTCTGCCTCTTTCTTGCCTCTACATGTGAAGAACAGGGTGCTTGTGAGCATATTGTGCAGTTTCACGCAGGTAGCTGGCTTGGAACGGGACCGGTGGGGCAGAGCAATCCTAGCGGCTCGCCCGAGCAGTGGAAGCCGGCGAGGGTGCGCGTTCAGCCGGATGAATGGGGCGCTGTCAGGGCCCCTCTCGTGGAGGATAAAAATCATGCTTTTTCCCTCATTACACATCCCATGCGAGCTTGTAATGATAAAACCTCACCCAAATCACACATTGCAGCTCAATATTCAGTGAGGACAGGGCCTTTTTAAGTCGAAATGTGCAAAAAAGCATCCTATCGCTCTGAAACGGCTGTTTTGCTCTCCACCACATTTACTGTCAGACTGGCCGAATTAGACCGATTCTGCCTCTTTCTTGCCTCTACATGTGAAGAACAGGGTGCTTGTGAGCATATTGTGCAGTTTCAAGCAGGTAGCTGGCTTGGAACGGGACCGGTGGGGCAGAGCAATCCTAGCGGCTCGCCCGAGCAGTGGAAGCCGGCGAGGGTGCGCGTTCAGCCGGATGAATGGGGCGCTGTCAGGGCCCCTCTCGTGGAGGATAAAAATCATGCTTTTTCCCTCATTACACATCCCATGCGAGCTTGTAATGATAAAACCTCATCCAAATCACACATTGCAGCTCAATATTCAGTGAGGACAGGGCCTTTTTAAGTCGAAATGTGCAAAAATGCATCCTATCGCTCTGAAACGGCTGTTTTGCTCTCCACCACATTTACTGTCAGACTGGCCGAATTAGACCGATTCTGCCTCTTTCTTGCCTCTACATGTGAAGAACAGGGTGCTTGTGAGCATATTGTGCAGTTTCAAGCAGGTAGCTGGCTTGGAACGGGACCGGTGGGGCAGAGCAATCCTAGCGGCTCGCCCGAGCAGTGGAAGCCGGCGAGGGTGCGCGTTCAGCCGGATGAATGGGGCGCTGTCAGGGCCCCTCTCGTGGAGGATAAAAATCATGCTTTTTCCCTCATTACACATCCCATGCGAGCTTGTAATGATAAAACCTCACCCAAATCACACATTGCAGCTCAATATTCAGTGAGGACAGGGCCTTTTTAAGTCGAAATGTGCAAAAATGCATCCTATCGCTCTGAAACGGCTGTTTTGCTCTCCACCACATTTACTGTCAGACTGGCCGAATTAGACCGATTCTGCCTCTTTCTTGCCTCTACATGTGAAGAACAGGGTGCTTGTGAGCATATTGTGCAGTTTCAAGCAGGTAGCTGGCTTGGAACGGGACCGGTGGGGCAGAGCAATCCTAGCGGCTCGCCCGAGCAGTGGAAGCCGGCGAGGGTGCGCGTTCAGCCGGATGAATGGGGCGCTGTCAGGGCCCCTCTCGTGGAGGATAAAAATCATGCTTTTTCCCTCATCACACATTGCAGCTCAATATTCAGTGAGGACAGGGCCTTTTTAAGTCGAAATGTGCAAAAAAGCATCCTATCGCTCTGAAACGGCTGTTTTGCTCTCCACCACATTTACTGTCAGACTGGCCGAATTAGACCGATTCTGCCTCTTTCTTGCCTCTACATGTGAAGAACAGGGTGCTTGTGAGCATATTGTGCAGTTTCAAGCAGGTAGCTGGCTTGGAACGGGACCGGTGGGGCAGAGCAATCCTAGCGGCTCGCCCGAGCAGTGGAAGCCGGCGAGGGTGCGCGTTCAGCCGGATGAATGGGGCGCTGTCAGGGCCCCTCTCGTGGAGGATAAAAATCATGCTTTTTCCCTCATTACACATCCCATGCGAGCTTGTAATGATAAAACCTCATCCAAATCACACATTGCAGCTCAATATTCAGTGAGGACAGGGCCTTTTTAAGTCGAAATGTGCAAAAATGCATCCTATCGCTCTGAAACGGCTGTTTTGCTCTCCACCACATTTACTGTCAGACTGGCCGAATTAGACCGATTCTGCCTCTTTCTTGCCTCTACATGTGAAGAACAGGGTGCTTGTGAGCATATTGTGCAGTTTCAAGCAGGTAGCTGGCTTGGAACGGGACCGGTGGGGCAGAGCAATCCTAGCGGCTCGCCCGAGCAGTGGAAGCCGGCGAGGGTGCGCGTTCAGCCGGATGAATGGGGCGCTGTCAGGGCCCCTCTCGTGGAGGATAAAAATCATGCTTTTTCCCTCATTACACATCCCATGCGAGCTTGTAATGATAAAACCTCATCCAAATCACACATTGCAGCTCAATATTCAGTGAGGACAGGGCCTTTTTAAGTCGAAATGTGCAAAAATGCATCCTATCGCTCTGAAACGGCTGTTTTGCTCTCCACCACATTTACTGTCAGACTGGCCGAATTAGACCGATTCTGCCTCTTTCTTGCCTCTACATGTGAAGAACAGGGTGCTTGTGAGCATATTGTGCAGTTTCAAGCAGGTAGCTGGCTTGGAACGGGACCGGTGGGGCAGAGCAATCCTAGCGGCTCGCCCGAGCAGTGGAAGCCGGCGAGGGTGCGCGTTCAGCCGGATGAATGGGGCGCTGTCAGGGCCCCTCTCGTGGAGGATAAAAATCATGCTTTTTCCCTCATTACACATCCCATGCGAGCTTGTAATGATAAAACCTCATCCAAATCACACATTGCAGCTCAATATTCAGTGAGGACAGGGCCTTTTTAAGTCGAAATGTGCAAAAAAGCATCCTATCGCTCTGAAACGGCTGTTTTGATCTCCACCACATTTACTGTCAGACTGGCCGAATTAGACCGATTCTGCCTCTTTCTTGCCTCTACATGTGAAGAACAGGGTGCTTGTGAGCATATTGTGCAGTTTCACGCAGGTAGCTGGCTTGGAACGGGACCGGTGGGGCAGAGCAATCCTAGCGGCTCGCCCGAGCAGTGGAAGCCGGCGAGGGTGCGCGTTCAGCCGGATGAATGGGGCGCTGTCAGGGCCCCTCTCGTGGAGGATAAAAATCATGCTTTTTCCCTCATTACACATCCCATGCGAGCTTGTAATGATAAAACCTCACCCAAATCACACATTGCAGCTCAATATTCAGTGAGGACAGGGCCTTTTTAAGTCGAAATGTGCAAAAAAGCATCCTATCGCTCTGAAACGGCTGTTTTGCTCTCCACCACATTTACTGTCAGACTGGCCGAATTAGACCGATTCTGCCTCTTTCTTGTCTCTACATGTGAAGAACAGGGTGCTTGTGAGCATATTGTGCAGTTTCAAGCAGGTAGCTGGCTTGGAACGGGACCGGTGGGGCAGAGCAATCCTAGCGGCTTGCCCGAGCAGTGGAAGCCGGCGAGGGTGCGCGTTCAGCCGGATGAATGGGGCGCTGTCAGGGCCCCTCTCGTGGAGGATAAAAATCATGCTTTTTCCCTCATCACACATTGCAGCTCAATATTCAGTGACGACAGGGCCTTTTTAAGTCGAAATGTGCAAAAAAGCATCCTATCGCTCTGAAACGGCTGTTTTGCTCTCCACCACATTTACTGTCAGACTGGCCGAATTAGACCGATTCTGCCTCTTTCTTGCCTCTACATGTGAAGAACAGGGTGCTTGTGAGCATATTGTGCAGTTTCAAGCAGGTAGCTGGCTTGGAACGGGACCGGTGGGGCAGAGCAATCCTAGCGGCTCGCCCGAGCAGTGGAAGCCGGCGAGGGTGCGCGTTCAGCCGGATGAATGGGGCGCTGTCAGGGCCCCTCTCGTGGAGGATAAAAATCATGCTTTTTCCCTCATTACACATCCCATGCGAGCTTGTAATGATAAAACCTCATCCAAATCACACATTGCAGCTCAATATTCAGTGAGGACAGGGCCTTTTTAAGTCGAAATGTGCAAAAAAGCATCCTATCGCTCTGAAACGGCTGTTTTGCTCTCCACCACATTTACTGTCAGACTGGCCGAATTAGACCGATTCTGCCTCTTTCTTGCCTCTACATGTGAAGAACAGGGTGCTTGTGAGCATATTGTGCAGTTTCAAGCAGGTAGCTGGCTTGGAACGGGACCGGTGGGGCAGAGCAATCCTAGCGGCTCGCCCGAGCAGTGGAAGACGGCGAGGGTGCGCGTTCAGCCGGATGAATGGGGCGCTGTCAGGGCCCCTCTCGTGGAGGATAAAAATCATGCTTTTTCCCTCATTACACATCCCATGCGAGCTTGTAATGATAAAACCTCACCCAAATCACACATTGCAGCTCAATATTCAGTGAGGACAGGGCCTTTTTAAGTCGAAATGTGCAAAAATGCATCCTATCGCTCTGAAACGGCTGTTTTGCTCTCCACCACATTTACTGTCAGACTGGCCGAATTAGACCGATTCTGCCTCTTTCTTGCCTCTACATGTGAAGAACAGGGTGCTTGTGAGCATATTGTGCAGTTTCAAGCAGGTAGCTGGCTTGGAACGGGACCGGTGGGGCAGAGCAATCCTAGCGGCTCGCCCGAGCAGTGGAAGCCGGCGAGGGTGCGCGTTCAGCCGGATGAATGGGGCGCTGTCAGGGCCCCTCTCGTGGAGGATAAAAATCATGCTTTTTCCCTCATTACACATCCCATGCGAGCTTGTAATGATAAAACCTCATCCAAATCACACATTGCAGCTCAATATTCAGTGAGGACAGGGCCTTTTTAAGTCGAAATGTGCAAAAAAGCATCCTATCGCTCTGAAACGGCTGTTTTGCTCTCCACCACATTTACTGTCAGACTGGCCGAATTAGACCGATTCTGCCTCTTTCTTGCCTCTACATGTGAAGAACAGGGTGCTTGTGAGCATATTGTGCAGTTTCACGCAGGTAGCTGGCTTGGAACGGGACCGGTGGGGCAGAGCAATCCTAGCGGCTCGCCCGAGCAGTGGAAGCCGGCGAGGGTGCGCGTTCAGCCGGATGAATGGGGCGCTGTCAGGGCCCCTCTCGTGGAGGATAAAAATCATGCTTTTTCCCTCATTACACATCCCATGCGAGCTTGTAATGATAAAACCTCACCCAAATCACACATTGCAGCTCAATATTCAGTGAGGACAGGGCCTTTTTAAGTCGAAATGTGCAAAAAAGCATCCTATCGCTCTGAAACGGCTGTTTTGCTCTCCACCACATTTACTGTCAGACTGGCCGAATTAGACCGATTCTGCCTCTTTCTTGCCTCTACATGTGAAGAACAGGGTGCTTGTGAGCATATTGTGCAGTTTCAAGCAGGTAGCTGGCTTGGAACGGGACCGGTGGGGCAGAGCAATCCTAGCGGCTCGCCCGAGCAGTGGAAGCCGGCGAGGGTGCGCGTTCAGCCGGATGAATGGGGCGCTGTCAGGGCCCCTCTCGTGGAGGATAAAAATCATGCTTTTTCCCTCATTACACATCCCATGCGAGCTTGTAATGATAAAACCTCACCCAAATCACACATTGCAGCTCAATATTCAGTGAGGACAGGGCCTTTTTAAGTCGAAATGTGCAAAAAAGCATCCTATCGCTCTGAAACGGCTGTTTTGCTCTCCACCACATTTACTGTCAGACTGGCCGAATTAGACCGATTCTGCCTCTTTCTTGCCTCTACATGTGAAGAACAGGGTGCTTGTGAGCATATTGTGCAGTTTCAAGCAGGTAGCTGGCTTGGAACGGGACCGGTGGGGCAGAGCAATCCTAGCGGCTCGCCCGAGCAGTGGAAGCCGGCGAGGGTGCGCGTTCAGCCGGATGAATGGGGCGCTGTCAGGGCCCCTCTCGTGGAGGATAAAAATCATGCTTTTTCCCTCATTACACATCCCATGCGAGCTTGTAATGATAAAACCTCATCCAAATCACACATTGCAGCTCAATATTCAGTGAGGACAGGGCCTTTTTAAGTCGAAATGTGCAAAAATGCATCCTATCGCTCTGAAACGGCTGTTTTGCTCTCCACCACATTTACTGTCAGACTGGCCGAATTAGACCGATTCTGCCTCTTTCTTGCCTCTACATGTGAAGAACAGGGTGCTTGTGAGCATATTGTGCAGTTTCAAGCAGGTAGCTGGCTTGGAACGGGACCGGTGGGGCAGAGCAATCCTAGCGGCTCGCCCGAGCAGTGGAAGCCGGCGAGGGTGCGCGTTCAGCCGGATGAATGGGGCGCTGTCAGGGCCCCTCTCGTGGAGGATAAAAATCATGCTTTTTCCCTCATTACACATCCCATGCGAGCTTGTAATGATAAAACCTCATCCAAATCACACATTGCAGCTCAATATTCAGTGAGGACAGGGCCTTTTTAAGTCGAAATGTGCAAAAAAGCATCCTATCGCTCTGAAACGGCTGTTTTGCTCTCCACCACATTTACTGTCAGACTGGCCGAATTAGACCGATTCTGCCTCTTTCTTGCCTCTACATGTGAAGAACAGGGTGCTTGTGAGCATATTGTGCAGTTTCAAGCAGGTAGCTGGCTTGGAACGGGACCGGTGGGGCAGAGCAATCCTAGCGGCTCGCCCGAGCAGTGGAAGACGGCGAGGGTGCGCGTTCAGCCGGATGAATGGGGCGCTGTCAGGGCCCCTCTCGTGGAGGATAAAAATCATGCTTTTTCCCTCATTACACATCCCATGCGAGCTTGTAATGATAAAACCTCACCCAAATCACACATTGCAGCTCAATATTCAGTGAGGACAGGGCCTTTTTAAGTCGAAATGTGCAAAAATGCATCCTATCGCTCTGAAACGGCTGTTTTGCTCTCCACCACATTTACTGTCAGACTGGCCGAATTAGACCGATTCTGCCTCTTTCTTGCCTCTACATGTGAAGAACAGGGTGCTTGTGAGCATATTGTGCAGTTTCAAGCAGGTAGCTGGCTTGGAACGGGACCGGTGGGGCAGAGCAATCCTAGCGGCTCGCCCGAGCAGTGGAAGCCGGCGAGGGTGCGCGTTCAGCCGGATGAATGGGGCGCTGTCAGGGCCCCTCTCGTGGAGGATAAAAATCATGCTTTTTCCCTCATTACACATCCCATGCGAGCTTGTAATGATAAAACCTCATCCAAATCACACATTGCAGCTCAATATTCAGTGAGGACAGGGCCTTTTTAAGTCGAAATGTGCAAAAAAGCATCCTATCGCTCTGAAACGGCTGTTTTGCTCTCCACCACATTTACTGTCAGACTGGCCGAATTAGACCGATTCTGCCTCTTTCTTGCCTCTACATGTGAAGAACAGGGTGCTTGTGAGCATATTGTGCAGTTTCACGCAGGTAGCTGGCTTGGAACGGGACCGGTGGGGCAGAGCAATCCTAGCGGCTCGCCCGAGCAGTGGAAGCCGGCGAGGGTGCGCGTTCAGCCGGATGAATGGGGCGCTGTCAGGGCCCCTCTCGTGGAGGATAAAAATCATGCTTTTTCCCTCATTACACATCCCATGCGAGCTTGTAATGATAAAACCTCACCCAAATCACACATTGCAGCTCAATATTCAGTGAGGACAGGGCCTTTTTAAGTCGAAATGTGCAAAAAAGCATCCTATCGCTCTGAAACGGCTGTTTTGCTCTCCACCACATTTACTGTCAGACTGGCCGAATTAGACCGATTCTGCCTCTTTCTTGCCTCTACATGTGAAGAACAGGGTGCTTGTGAGCATATTGTGCAGTTTCAAGCAGGTAGCTGGCTTGGAACGGGACCGGTGGGGCAGAGCAATCCTAGCGGCTCGCCCGAGCAGTGGAAGCCGGCGAGGGTGCGCGTTCAGCCGGATGAATGGGGCGCTGTCAGGGCCCCTCTCGTGGAGGATAAAAATCATGCTTTTTCCCTCATTACACATCCCATGCGAGCTTGTAATGATAAAACCTCACCCAAATCACACATTGCAGCTCAATATTCAGTGAGGACAGGGCCTTTTTAAGTCGAAATGTGCAAAAAAGCATCCTATCGCTCTGAAACGGCTGTTTTGCTCTCCACCACATTTACTGTCAGACTGGCCGAATTAGACCGATTCTGCCTCTTTCTTGCCTCTACATGTGAAGAACAGGGTGCTTGTGAGCATATTGTGCAGTTTCAAGCAGGTAGCTGGCTTGGAACGGGACCGGTGGGGCAGAGCAATCCTAGCGGCTCGCCCGAGCAGTGGAAGCCGGCGAGGGTGCGCGTTCAGCCGGATGAATGGGGCGCTGTCAGGGCCCCTCTCGTGGAGGATAAAAATCATGCTTTTTCCCTCATTACACATCCCATGCGAGCTTGTAATGATAAAACCTCATCCAAATCACACATTGCAGCTCAATATTCAGTGAGGACAGGGCCTTTTTAAGTCGAAATGTGCAAAAATGCATCCTATCGCTCTGAAACGGCTGTTTTGCTCTCCACCACATTTACTGTCAGACTGGCCGAATTAGACCGATTCTGCCTCTTTCTTGCCTCTACATGTGAAGAACAGGGTGCTTGTGAGCATATTGTGCAGTTTCAAGCAGGTAGCTGGCTTGGAACGGGACCGGTGGGGCAGAGCAATCCTAGCGGCTCGCCCGAGCAGTGGAAGCCGGCGAGGGTGCGCGTTCAGCCGGATGAATGGGGCGCTGTCAGGGCCCCTCTCGTGGAGGATAAAAATCATGCTTTTTCCCTCATTACACATCCCATGCGAGCTTGTAATGATAAAACCTCATCCAAATCACACATTGCAGCTCAATATTCAGTGAGGACAGGGCCTTTTTAAGTCGAAATGTGCAAAAATGCATCCTATCGCTCTGAAACGGCTGTTTTGCTCTCCACCACATTTACTGTCAGACTGGCCGAATTAGACCGATTCTGCCTCTTTCTTGCCTCTACATGTGAAGAACAGGGTGCTTGTGAGCATATTGTGCAGTTTCAAGCAGGTAGCTGGCTTGGAACGGGACCGGTGGGGCAGAGCAATCCTAGCGGCTCGCCCGAGCAGTGGAAGCCGGCGAGGGTGCGCGTTCAGCCGGATGAATGGGGCGCTGTCAGGGCCCCTCTCGTGGAGGATAAAAATCATGCTTTTTCCCTCATTACACATCCCATGCGAGCTTGTAATGATAAAACCTCACCCAAATCACACATTGCAGCTCAATATTCAGTGAGGACAGGGCCTTTTTAAGTCGAAATGTGCAAAAAAGCATCCTATCGCTCTGAAACGGCTGTTTTGCTCTCCACCACATTTACTGTCAGACTGGCCGAATTAGACCGATTCTGCCTCTTTCTTGCCTCTACATGTGAAGAACAGGGTGCTTGTGAGCATATTGTGCAGTTTCAAGCAGGTAGCTGGCTTGGAACGGGACCGGTGGGGCAGAGCAATCCTAGCGGCTCGCCCGAGCAGTGGAAGCCGGCGAGGGTGCGCGTTCAGCCGGATGAATGGGGCGCTGTCAGGGCCCCTCTCGTGGAGGATAAAAATCATGCTTTTTCCCTCATTACACATCCCATGCGAGCTTGTAATGATAAAACCTCATCCAAATCACACATTGCAGCTCAATATTCAGTGAGGACAGGGCCTTTTTAAGTCGAAATGTGCAAAAATGCATCCTATCGCTCTGAAACGGCTGTTTTGCTCTCCACCACATTTACTGTCAGACTGGCCGAATTAGACCGATTCTGCCTCTTTCTTGCCTCTACATGTGAAGAACAGGGTGCTTGTGAGCATATTGTGCAGTTTCAAGCAGGTAGCTGGCTTGGAACGGGACCGGTGGGGCAGAGCAATCCTAGCGGCTCGCCCGAGCAGTGGAAGCCGGCGAGGGTGCGCGTTCAGCCGGATGAATGGGGCGCTGTCAGGGCCCCTCTCGTGGAGGATAAAAATCATGCTTTTTCCCTCATTACACATCCCATGCGAGCTTGTAATGATAAAACCTCACCCAAATCACACATTGCAGCTCAATATTCAGTGAGGACAGGGCCTTTTTAAGTCGAAATGTGCAAAAATGCATCCTATCGCTCTGAAACGGCTGTTTTGCTCTCCACCACATTTACTGTCAGACTGGCCGAATTAGACCGATTCTGCCTCTTTCTTGCCTCTACATGTGAAGAACAGGGTGCTTGTGAGCATATTGTGCAGTTTCAAGCAGGTAGCTGGCTTGGAACGGGACCGGTGGGGCAGAGCAATCCTAGCGGCTCGCCCGAGCAGTGGAAGCCGGCGAGGGTGCGCGTTCAGCCGGATGAATGGGGCGCTGTCAGGGCCCCTCTCGTGGAGGATAAAAATCATGCTTTTTCCCTCATCACACATTGCAGCTCAATATTCAGTGAGGACAGGGCCTTTTTAAGTCGAAATGTGCAAAAAAGCATCCTATCGCTCTGAAACGGCTGTTTTGCTCTCCACCACATTTACTGTCAGACTGGCCGAATTAGACCGATTCTGCCTCTTTCTTGCCTCTACATGTGAAGAACAGGGTGCTTGTGAGCATATTGTGCAGTTTCAAGCAGGTAGCTGGCTTGGAACGGGACCGGTGGGGCAGAGCAATCCTAGCGGCTCGCCCGAGCAGTGGAAGCCGGCGAGGGTGCGCGTTCAGCCGGATGAATGGGGCGCTGTCAGGGCCCCTCTCGTGGAGGATAAAAATCATGCTTTTTCCCTCATTACACATCCCATGCGAGCTTGTAATGATAAAACCTCATCCAAATCACACATTGCAGCTCAATATTCAGTGAGGACAGGGCCTTTTTAAGTCGAAATGTGCAAAAATGCATCCTATCGCTCTGAAACGGCTGTTTTGCTCTCCACCACATTTACTGTCAGACTGGCCGAATTAGACCGATTCTGCCTCTTTCTTGCCTCTACATGTGAAGAACAGGGTGCTTGTGAGCATATTGTGCAGTTTCAAGCAGGTAGCTGGCTTGGAACGGGACCGGTGGGGCAGAGCAATCCTAGCGGCTCGCCCGAGCAGTGGAAGCCGGCGAGGGTGCGCGTTCAGCCGGATGAATGGGGCGCTGTCAGGGCCCCTCTCGTGGAGGATAAAAATCATGCTTTTTCCCTCATTACACATCCCATGCGAGCTTGTAATGATAAAACCTCATCCAAATCACACATTGCAGCTCAATATTCAGTGAGGACAGGGCCTTTTTAAGTCGAAATGTCCAAAAATGCATCCTATCGCTCTGAAACGGCTGTTTTGCTCTCCACCACATTTACTGTCAGACTGGCCGAATTAGACCGATTCTGCCTCTTTCTTGCCTCTACATGTGAAGAACAGGGTGCTTGTGAGCATATTGTGCAGTTTCAAGCAGGTAGCTGGCTTGGAACGGGACCGGTGGGGCAGAGCAATCCTAGCGGCTCGCCCGAGCAGTGGAAGCCGGCGAGGGTGCGCGTTCAGCCGGATGAATGGGGCGCTGTCAGGGCCCCTCTCGTGGAGGATAAAAATCATGCTTTTTCCCTCATTACACATCCCATGCGAGCTTGTAATGATAAAACCTCATCCAAATCACACATTGCAGCTCAATATTCAGTGAGGACAGGGCCTTTTTAAGTCGAAATGTGCAAAAAAGCATCCTATCGCTCTGAAACGGCTGTTTTGATCTCCACCACATTTACTGTCAGACTGGCCGAATTAGACCGATTCTGCCTCTTTCTTGCCTCTACATGTGAAGAACAGGGTGCTTGTGAGCATATTGTGCAGTTTCACGCAGGTAGCTGGCTTGGAACGGGACCGGTGGGGCAGAGCAATCCTAGCGGCTCGCCCGAGCAGTGGAAGCCGGCGAGGGTGCGCGTTCAGCCGGATGAATGGGGCGCTGTCAGGGCCCCTCTCGTGGAGGATAAAAATCATGCTTTTTCCCTCATTACACATCCCATGCGAGCTTGTAATGATAAAACCTCACCCAAATCACACATTGCAGCTCAATATTCAGTGAGGACAGGGCCTTTTTAAGTCGAAATGTGCAAAAAAGCATCCTATCGCTCTGAAACGGCTGTTTTGCTCTCCACCACATTTACTGTCAGACTGGCCGAATTAGACCGATTCTGCCTCTTTCTTGTCTCTACATGTGAAGAACAGGGTGCTTGTGAGCATATTGTGCAGTTTCAAGCAGGTAGCTGGCTTGGAACGGGACCGGTGGGGCAGAGCAATCCTAGCGGCTTGCCCGAGCAGTGGAAGCCGGCGAGGGTGCGCGTTCAGCCGGATGAATGGGGCGCTGTCAGGGCCCCTCTCGTGGAGGATAAAAATCATGCTTTTTCCCTCATCACACATTGCAGCTCAATATTCAGTGAGGACAGGGCCTTTTTAAGTCGAAATGTGCAAAAAAGCATCCTATCGCTCTGAAACGGCTGTTTTGCTCTCCACCACATTTACTGTCAGACTGGCCGAATTAGACCGATTCTGCCTCTTTCTTGCCTCTACATGTGAAGAACAGGGTGCTTGTGAGCATATTGTGCAGTTTCAAGCAGGTAGCTGGCTTGGAACGGGACCGGTGGGGCAGAGCAATCCTAGCGGCTCGCCCGAGCAGTGGAAGCCGGCGAGGGTGCGCGTTCAGCCGGATGAATGGGGCGCTGTCAGGGCCCCTCTCGTGGAGGATAAAAATCATGCTTTTTCCCTCATTACACATCCCATGCGAGCTTGTAATGATAAAACCTCATCCAAATCACACATTGCAGCTCAATATTCAGTGAGGACAGGGCCTTTTTAAGTCGAAATGTGCAAAAATGCATCCTATCGCTCTGAAACGGCTGTTTTGCTCTCCACCACATTTACTGTCAGACTGGCCGAATTAGACCGATTCTGCCTCTTTCTTGCCTCTACATGTGAAGAACAGGGTGCTTGTGAGCATATTGTGCAGTTTCAAGCAGGTAGCTGGCTTGGAACGGGACCGGTGGGGCAGAGCAATCCTAGCGGCTCGCCCGAGCAGTGGAAGCCGGCGAGGGTGCGC
Source organism: Chelon labrosus (assembly GCF_963514085.1). Lineage (NCBI taxonomy): Eukaryota > Metazoa > Chordata > Actinopteri > Mugiliformes > Mugilidae > Chelon > Chelon labrosus. The sequence continues at coordinate 65,327 of NW_028181693.1, read as the reverse complement.
GTTCAGCCGGATGAATGGGGCGCTGTCAGGGCCCCTCTCGTGGAGGATAAAAATCATGCTTTTTCCCTCATTACACATCCCATGCGAGCTTGTAATGATAAAACCTCATCCAAATCACACATTGCAGCTCAATATTCAGTGAGGACAGGGCCTTTTTAAGTCGAAATGTGCAAAAATGCATCCTATCGCTCTGAAACGGCTGTTTTGCTCTCCACCACATTTACTGTCAGACTGGCCGAATTAGACCGATTCTGCCTCTTTCTTGCCTCTACATGTGAAGAACAGGGTGCTTGTGAGCATATTGTGCAGTTTCAAGCAGGTAGCTGGCTTGGAACGGGACCGGTGGGGCAGAGCAATCCTAGCGGCTCGCCCGAGCAGTGGAAGCCGGCGAGGGTGCGCGTTCAGCCGGATGAATGGGGCGCTGTCAGGGCCCCTCTCGTGGAGGATAAAAATCATGCTTTTTCCCTCATTACACATCCCATGCGAGCTTGTAATGATAAAACCTCATCCAAATCACACATTGCAGCTCAATATTCAGTGAGGACAGGGCCTTTTTAAGTCGAAATGTGCAAAAAAGCATCCTATCGCTCTGAAACGGCTGTTTTGATCTCCACCACATTTACTGTCAGACTGGCCGAATTAGACCGATTCTGCCTCTTTCTTGCCTCTACATGTGAAGAACAGGGTGCTTGTGAGCATATTGTGCAGTTTCACGCAGGTAGCTGGCTTGGAACGGGACCGGTGGGGCAGAGCAATCCTAGCGGCTCGCCCGAGCAGTGGAAGCCGGCGAGGGTGCGCGTTCAGCCGGATGAATGGGGCGCTGTCAGGGCCCCTCTCGTGGAGGATAAAAATCATGCTTTTTCCCTCATTACACATCCCATGCGAGCTTGTAATGATAAAACCTCACCCAAATCACACATTGCAGCTCGATATTCAGTGAGGACAGGGCCTTTTTAAGTCGAAATGTGCAAAAAAGCATCCTATCGCTCTGAAACGGCTGTTTTGCTCTCCACCACATTTACTGTCAGACTGGCCGAATTAGACCGATTCTGCCTCTTTCTTGTCTCTACATGTGAAGAACAGGGTGCTTGTGAGCATATTGTGCAGTTTCAAGCAGGTAGCTGGCTTGGAACGGGACCGGTGGGGCAGAGCAATCCTAGCGGCTTGCCCGAGCAGTGGAAGCCGGCGAGGGTGCGCGTTCAGCCGGATGAATGGGGCGCTGTCAGGGCCCCTCTCGTGGAGGATAAAAATCATGCTTTTTCCCTCATCACACATTGCAGCTCAATATTCAGTGAGGACAGGGCCTTTTTAAGTCGAAATGTGCAAAAAAGCATCCTATCGCTCTGAAACGGCTGTTTTGCTCTCCACCACATTTACTGTCAGACTGGCCGAATTAGACCGATTCTGCCTCTTTCTTGCCTCTACATGTGAAGAACAGGGTGCTTGTGAGCATATTGTGCAGTTTCAAGCAGGTAGCTGGCTTGGAACGGGACCGGTGGGGCAGAGCAATCCTAGCGGCTCGCCCGAGCAGTGGAAGCCGGCGAGGGTGCGCGTTCAGCCGGATGAATGGGGCGCTGTCAGGGCCCCTCTCGTGGAGGATAAAAATCATGCTTTTTCCCTCATTACACATCCCATGCGAGCTTGTAATGATAAAACCTCATCCAAATCACACATTGCAGCTCAATATTCAGTGAGGACAGGGCCTTTTTAAGTCGAAATGTGCAAAAATGCATCCTATCGCTCTGAAACGGCTGTTTTGCTCTCCACCACATTTACTGTCAGACTGGCCGAATTAGACCGATTCTGCCTCTTTCTTGCCTCTACATGTGAAGAACAGGGTGCTTGTGAGCATATTGTGCAGTTTCAAGCAGGTAGCTGGCTTGGAACGGGACCGGTGGGGCAGAGCAATCCTAGCGGCTCGCCCGAGCAGTGGAAGCCGGCGAGGGTGCGCGTTCAGCCGGATGAATGGGGCGCTGTCAGGGCCCCTCTCGTGGAGGATAAAAATCATGCTTTTTCCCTCATTACACATCCCATGCGAGCTTGTAATGATAAAACCTCATCCAAATCACACATTGCAGCTCAATATTCAGTGAGGACAGGGCCTTTTTAAGTCGAAATGTGCAAAAAAGCATCCTATCGCTCTGAAACGGCTGTTTTGCTCTCCACCACATTTACTGTCAGACTGGCCGAATTAGACCGATTCTGCCTCTTTTTTGCCTCTACATGTGAAGAACAGGGTGCTTGTGAGCATATTGTGCAGTTTCACGCAGGTAGCTGGCTTGGAACGGGACCGGTGGGGCAGAGCAATCCTAGCGGCTCGCCCGAGCAGTGGAAGCCGGCGAGGGTGCGCGTTCAGCCGGATGAATGGGGCGCTGTCAGGGCCCCTCTCGTGGAGGATAAAAATCATGCTTTTTCCCTCATTACACATCCCATGCGAGCTTGTAATGATAAAACCTCATCCAAATCACACATTGCAGCTCAATATTCAGTGAGGACAGGGCCTTTTTAAGTCGAAATGTGCAAAAAAGCATCCTATCGCTCTGAAACGGCTGTTTTGCTCTCCACCACATTTACTGTCAGACTGGCCGAATTAGACCGATTCTGCCTCTTTCTTGCCTCTACATGTGAAGAACAGGGTGCTTGTGAGCATATTGTGCAGTTTCAAGCAGGTAGCTGGCTTGGAACGGGACCGGTGGGGCAGAGCAATCCTAGCGGCTCGCCCGAGCAGTGGAAGCCGGCGAGGGTGCGCGTTCAGCCGGATGAATGGGGCGCTGTCAGGGCCCCTCTCGTGGAGGATAAAAATCATGCTTTTTCCCTCATTACACATCCCATGCGAGCTTGTAATGATAAAACCTCACCCAAATCACACATTGCAGCTCAATATTCAGTGAGGACAGGGCCTTTTTAAGTCGAAATGTGCAAAAAAGCATCCTATCGCTCTGAAACGGCTGTTTTGCTCTCCACCACATTTACTGTCAGACTGGCCGAATTAGACCGATTCTGCCTCTTTCTTGCCTCTACATGTGAAGAACAGGGTGCTTGTGAGCATATTGTGCAGTTTCACGCAGGTAGCTGGCTTGGAACGGGACCGGTGGGGCAGAGCAATCCTAGCGGCTCGCCCGAGCAGTGGAAGCCGGCGAGGGTGCGCGTTCAGCCGGATGAATGGGGCGCTGTCAGGGCCCCTCTCGTGGAGGATAAAAATCATGCTTTTTCCCTCATTACACATCCCATGCGAGCTTGTAATGATAAAACCTCATCCAAATCACACATTGCAGCTCAATATTCAGTGAGGACAGGGCCTTTTTAAGTCGAAATGTGCAAAAAAGCATCCTATCGCTCTGAAACGGCTGTTTTGCTCTCCACCACATTTACTGTCAGACTGGCCGAATTAGACCGATTCTGCCTCTTTCTTGCCTCTACATGTGAAGAACAGGGTGCTTGTGAGCATATTGTGCAGTTTCAAGCAGGTAGCTGGCTTGGAACGGGACCGGTGGGGCAGAGCAATCCTAGCGGCTCGCCCGAGCAGTGGAAGCCGGCGAGGGTGCGCGTTCAGCCGGATGAATGGGGCGCTGTCAGGGCCCCTCTCGTGGAGGATAAAAATCATGCTTTTTCCCTCATTACACATCCCATGCGAGCTTGTAATGATAAAACCTCACCCAAATCACACATTGCAGCTCAATATTCAGTGAGGACAGGGCCTTTTTAAGTCGAAATGTGCAAAAAAGCATCCTATCGCTCTGAAACGGCTGTTTTGCTCTCCACCACATTTACTGTCAGACTGGCCGAATTAGACCGATTCTGCCTCTTTCTTGCCTCTACATGTGAAGAACAGGGTGCTTGTGAGCATATTGTGCAGTTTCACGCAGGTAGCTGGCTTGGAACGGGACCGGTGGGGCAGAGCAATCCTAGCGGCTCGCCCGAGCAGTGGAAGCCGGCGAGGGTGCGCGTTCAGCCGGATGAATGGGGCGCTGTCAGGGCCCCTCTCGTGGAGGATAAAAATCATGCTTTTTCCCTCATTACACATCCCATGCGAGCTTGTAATGATAAAACCTCACCCAAATCACACATTGCAGCTCAATATTCAGTGAGGACAGGGCCTTTTTAAGTCGAAATGTGCAAAAAAGCATCCTATCGCTCTGAAACGGCTGTTTTGCTCTCCACCACATTTACTGTCAGACTGGCCGAATTAGACCGATTCTGCCTCTTTCTTGCCTCTACATGTGAAGAACAGGGTGCTTGTGAGCATATTGTGCAGTTTCAAGCAGGTAGCTGGCTTGGAACGGGACCGGTGGGGCAGAGCAATCCTAGCGGCTCGCCCGAGCAGTGGAAGCCGGCGAGGGTGCGCGTTCAGCCGGATGAATGGGGCGCTGTCAGGGCCCCTCTCGTGGAGGATAAAAATCATGCTTTTTCCCTCATTACACATCCCATGCGAGCTTGTAATGATAAAACCTCACCCAAATCACACATTGCAGCTCAATATTCAGTGAGGACAGGGCCTTTTTAAGTCGAAATGTGCAAAAATGCATCCTATCGCTCTGAAACGGCTGTTTTGCTCTCCACCACATTTACTGTCAGACTGGCCGAATTAGACCGATTCTGCCTCTTTCTTGCCTCTACATGTGAAGAACAGGGTGCTTGTGAGCATATTGTGCAGTTTCAAGCAGGTAGCTGGCTTGGAACGGGACCGGTGGGGCAGAGCAATCCTAGCGGCTCGCCCGAGCAGTGGAAGCCGGCGAGGGTGCGCGTTCAGCCGGATGAATGGGGCGCTGTCAGGGCCCCTCTCGTGGAGGATAAAAATCATGCTTTTTCCCTCATTACACATCCCATGCGAGCTTGTAATGATAAAACCTCATCCAAATCACACATTGCAGCTCAATATTCAGTGAGGACAGGGCCTTTTTAAGTCGAAATGTGCAAAAAAGCATCCTATCGCTCTGAAACGGCTGTTTTGCTCTCCACCACATTTACTGTCAGACTGGCCGAATTAGACCGATTCTGCCTCTTTCTTGCCTCTACATGTGAAGAACAGGGTGCTTGTGAGCATATTGTGCAGTTTCACGCAGGTAGCTGGCTTGGAACGGGACCGGTGGGGCAGAGCAATCCTAGCGGCTCGCCCGAGCAGTGGAAGCCGGCGAGGGTGCGCGTTCAGCCGGATGAATGGGGCGCTGTCAGGGCCCCTCTCGTGGAGGATAAAAATCATGCTTTTTCCCTCATTACACATCCCATGCGAGCTTGTAATGATAAAACCTCACCCAAATCACACATTGCAGCTCAATATTAAGTGAGGACAGGGCCTTTTTAAGTCGAAATGTGCAAAAAAGCATCCTATCGCTCTGAAACGGCTGTTTTGCTCTCCACCACATTTACTGTCAGACTGGCCGAATTAGACCGATTCTGCCTCTTTCTTGCCTCTACATGTGAAGAACAGGGTGCTTGTGAGCATATTGTGCAGTTTCAAGCAGGTAGCTGGCTTGGAACGGGACCGGTGGGGCAGAGCAATCCTAGCGGCTCGCCCGAGCAGTGGAAGCCGGCGAGGGTGCGCGTTCAGCCGGATGAATGGGGCGCTGTCAGGGCCCCTCTCGTGGAGGATAAAAATCATGCTTTTTCCCTCATTACACATCCCATGCGAGCTTGTAATGATAAAACCTCACCCAAATCACACATTGCAGCTCAATATTCAGTGAGGACAGGGCCTTTTTAAGTCGAAATGTGCAAAAAAGCATCCTATCGCTCTGAAACGGCTGTTTTGCTCTCCACCACATTTACTGTCAGACTGGCCGAATTAGACCGATTCTGCCTCTTTCTTGCCTCTACATGTGAAGAACAGGGTGCTTGTGAGCATATTGTGCAGTTTCAAGCAGGTAGCTGGCTTGGAACGGGACCGGTGGGGCAGAGCAATCCTAGCGGCTCGCCCGAGCAGTGGAAGCCGGCGAGGGTGCGCGTTCAGCCGGATGAATGGGGCGCTGTCAGGGCCCCTCTCGTGGAGGATAAAAATCATGCTTTTTCCCTCATTACACATCCCATGCGAGCTTGTAATGATAAAACCTCATCCAAATCACACATTGCAGCTCAATATTCAGTGAGGACAGGGCCTTTTTAAGTCGAAATGTGCAAAAATGCATCCTATCGCTCTGAAACGGCTGTTTTGCTCTCCACCACATTTACTGTCAGACTGGCCGAATTAGACCGATTCTGCCTCTTTCTTGCCTCTACATGTGAAGAACAGGGTGCTTGTGAGCATATTGTGCAGTTTCAAGCAGGTAGCTGGCTTGGAACGGGACCGGTGGGGCAGAGCAATCCTAGCGGCTCGCCCGAGCAGTGGAAGCCGGCGAGGGTGCGCGTTCAGCCGGATGAATGGGGCGCTGTCAGGGCCCCTCTCGTGGAGGATAAAAATCATGCTTTTTCCCTCATTACACATCCCATGCGAGCTTGTAATGATAAAACCTCATCCAAATCACACATTGCAGCTCAATATTCAGTGAGGACAGGGCCTTTTTAAGTCGAAATGTGCAAAAATGCATCCTATCGCTCTGAAACGGCTGTTTTGCTCTCCACCACATTTACTGTCAGACTGGCCGAATTAGACCGATTCTGCCTCTTTCTTGCCTCTACATGTGAAGAACAGGGTGCTTGTGAGCATATTGTGCAGTTTCAAGCAGGTAGCTGGCTTGGAACGGGACCGGTGGGGCAGAGCAATCCTAGCGGCTCGCCCGAGCAGTGGAAGCCGGCGAGGGTGCGCGTTCAGCCGGATGAATGGGGCGCTGTCAGGGCCCCTCTCGTGGAGGATAAAAATCATGCTTTTTCCCTCATTACACATCCCATGCGAGCTTGTAATGATAAAACCTCACCCAAATCACACATTGCAGCTCAATATTCAGTGAGGACAGGGCCTTTTTAAGTCGAAATGTGCAAAAAAGCATCCTATCGCTCTGAAACGGCTGTTTTGCTCTCCACCACATTTACTGTCAGACTGGCCGAATTAGACCGATTCTGCCTCTTTCTTGCCTCTACATGTGAAGAACAGGGTGCTTGTGAGCATATTGTGCAGTTTCACGCAGGTAGCTGGCTTGGAACGGGACCGGTGGGGCAGAGCAATCCTAGCGGCTCGCCCGAGCAGTGGAAGCCGGCGAGGGTGCGCGTTCAGCCGGATGAATGGGGCGCTGTCAGGGCCCCTCTCGTGGAGGATAAAAATCATGCTTTTTCCCTCATTACACATCCCATGCGAGCTTGTAATGATAAAACCTCACCCAAATCACACATTGCAGCTCAATATTCAGTGAGGACAGGGCCTTTTTAAGTCGAAATGTGCAAAAAAGCATCCTATCGCTCTGAAACGGCTGTTTTGCTCTCCACCACATTTACTGTCAGACTGGCCGAATTAGACCGATTCTGCCTCTTTCTTGCCTCTACATGTGAAGAACAGGGTGCTTGTGAGCATATTGTGCAGTTTCAAGCAGGTAGCTGGCTTGGAACGGGACCGGTGGGGCAGAGCAATCCTAGCGGCTCGCCCGAGCAGTGGAAGCCGGCGAGGGTGCGCGTTCAGCCGGATGAATGGGGCGCTGTCAGGGCCCCTCTCGTGGAGGATAAAAATCATGCTTTTTCCCTCATTACACATCCCATGCGAGCTTGTAATGATAAAACCTCATCCAAATCACACATTGCAGCTCAATATTCAGTGAGGACAGCGCCTTTTTAAGTCGAAATGTGCAAAAATGCATCCTATCGCTCTGAAACGGCTGTTTTGCTCTCCACCACATTTACTGTCAGACTGGCCGAATTAGACCGATTCTGCCTCTTTCTTGCCTCTACATGTGAAGAACAGGGTGCTTGTGAGCATATTGTGCAGTTTCAAGCAGGTAGCTGGCTTGGAACGGGACCGGTGGGGCAGAGCAATCCTAGCGGCTCGCCCGAGCAGTGGAAGCCGGCGAGGGTGCGCGTTCAGCCGGATGAATGGGGCGCTGTCAGGGCCCCTCTCGTGGAGGATAAAAATCATGCTTTTTCCCTCATTACACATCCCATGCGAGCTTGTAATGATAAAACCTCACCCAAATCACACATTGCAGCTCAATATTCAGTGAGGACAGGGCCTTTTTAAGTCGAAATGTGCAAAAATGCATCCTATCGCTCTGAAACGGCTGTTTTGCTCTCCACCACATTTACTGTCAGACTGGCCGAATTAGACCGATTCTGCCTCTTTCTTGCCTCTACATGTGAAGAACAGGGTGCTTGTGAGCATATTGTGCAGTTTCAAGCAGGTAGCTGGCTTGGAACGGGACCGGTGGGGCAGAGCAATCCTAGCGGCTCGCCCGAGCAGTGGAAGCCGGCGAGGGTGCGCGTTCAGCCGGATGAATGGGGCGCTGTCAGGGCCCCTCTCGTGGAGGATAAAAATCATGCTTTTTCCCTCATCACACATTGCAGCTCAATATTCAGTGAGGACAGGGCCTTTTTAAGTCGAAATGTGCAAAAAAGCATCCTATCGCTCTGAAACGGCTGTTTTGCTCTCCACCACATTTACTGTCAGACTGGCCGAATTAGACCGATTCTGCCTCTTTCTTGCCTCTACATGTGAAGAACAGGGTGCTTGTGAGCATATTGTGCAGTTTCAAGCAGGTAGCTGGCTTGGAACGGGACCGGTGGGGCAGAGCAATCCTAGCGGCTCGCCCGAGCAGTGGAAGCCGGCGAGGGTGCGCGTTCAGCCGGATGAATGGGGCGCTGTCAGGGCCCCTCTCGTGGAGGATAAAAATCATGCTTTTTCCCTCATTACACATCCCATGCGAGCTTGTAATGATAAAACGTCATCCAAATCACACATTGCAGCTCAATATTCAGTGAGGACAGGGCCTTTTTAAGTCGAAATGTGCAAAAATGCATCCTATCGCTCTGAAACGGCTGTTTTGCTCTCCACCACATTTACTGTCAGACTGGCCGAATTAGACCGATTCTGCCTCTTTCTTGCCTCTACATGTGAAGAACAGGGTGCTTGTGAGCATATTGTGCAGTTTCAAGCAGGTAGCTGGCTTGGAACGGGACCGGTGGGGCAGAGCAATCCTAGCGGCTCGCCCGAGCAGTGGAAGCCGGCGAGGGTGCGCGTTCAGCCGGATGAATGGGGCGCTGTCAGGGCCCCTCTCGTGGAGGATAAAAATCATGCTTTTTCCCTCATTACACATCCCATGCGAGCTTGTAATGATAAAACCTCACCCAAATCACACATTGCAGCTCAATATTCAGTGAGGACAGGGCCTTTTTAAGTCGAAATGTGCAAAAAAGCATCCTATCGCTCTGAAACGGCTGTTTTGCTCTCCACCACATTTACTGTCAGACTGGCCGAATTAGACCGATTCTGCCTCTTTCTTGCCTCTACATGTGAAGAACAGGGTGCTTGTGAGCATATTGTGCAGTTTCAAGCAGGTAGCTGGCTTGGAACGGGACCGGTGGGGCAGAGCAATCCTAGCGGCTCGCCCGAGCAGTGGAAGCCGGCGAGGGTGCGCGTTCAGCCGGATGAATGGGGCGCTGTCAGGGCCCCTCTCGTGGAGGATAAAAATCATGCTTTTTCCCTCATTACACATCCCATGCGAGCTTGTAATGATAAAACCTCATCCAAATCACACATTGCAGCTCAAAATTCAGTGAGGACAGGGCCTTTTTAAGTCGAAATGTGCAAAAAAGCATCCTATCGCTCTGAAACGGCTGTTTTGCTCTCCACCACATTTACTGTCAGACTGGCCGAATTAGACCGATTCTGCCTCTTTCTTGCCTCTACATGTGAAGAACAGGGTGCTTGTGAGCATATTGTGCAGTTTCAAGCAGGTAGCTGGCTTGGAACGGGACCGGTGGGGCAGAGCAATCCTAGCGGCTCGCCCGAGCAGTGGAAGCCGGCGAGGGTGCGCGTTCAGCCGGATGAATGGGGCGCTGTCAGGGCCCCTCTCGTGGAGGATAAAAATCATGCTTTTTCCCTCATTACACATCCCATGCGAGCTTGTAATGATAAAACCTCATCCAAATCACACATTGCAGCTCAATATTCAGTGAGGACAGGGCCTTTTTAAGTCGAAATGTGCAAAAATGCATCCTATCGCTCTGAAACGGCTGTTTTGCTCTCCACCACATTTACTGTCAGACTGGCCGAATTAGACCGATTCTGCCTCTTTCTTGCCTCTACATGTGAAGAACAGGGTGCTTGTGAGCATATTGTGCAGTTTCAAGCAGGTAGCTGGCTTGGAACGGGACCGGTGGGGCAGAGCAATCCTAGCGGCTCGCCCGAGCAGTGGAAGCCGGCGAGGGTGCGCGTTCAGCCGAATGAATGGGGCGCTGTCAGGGCCCCTCTCGTGGAGGATAAAAATCATGCTTTTTCCCTCATTACACATCCCATGCGAGCTTGTAATGATAAAACCTCATCCAAATCACACATTGCAGCTCAATATTCAGTGGGGACAGGGCCTTTTTAAGTCGAAATGTGCAAAAATGCATCCTATCGCTCTGAAACGGCTGTTTTGCTCTCCACCACATTTACTGTCAGACTGGCCGAATTAGACCGATTCTGCCTCTTTCTTGCCTCTACATGTGAAGAACAGGGTGCTTGTGAGCATATTGTGCAGTTTCAAGCAGGTAGCTGGCTTGGAACGGGACCGGTGGGGCAGAGCAATCCTAGCGGCTCGCCCGAGCAGTGGAAGCCGGCGAGGGTGCGCGTTCAGCCGGATGAATGGGGCGCTGTCAGGGCCCCTCTCGTGGAGGATAAAAATCATGCTTTTTCCCTCATTACACATCCCATGCGAGCTTGTAATGATAAAACCTCACCCAAATCACACATTGCAGCTCAATATTCAGTGAGGACAGGGCCTTTTTAAGTCGAAATGTGCAAAAAAGCATCCTATCGCTCTGAAACGGCTGTTTTGCTCTCCACCACATTTACTGTCAGACTGGCCGAATTAGACCGATTCTGCCTCTTTCTTGCCTCTACATGTGAAGAACAGGGTGCTTGTGAGCATATTGTGCAGTTTCACGCAGGTAGCTGGCTTGGAACGGGACCGGTGGGGCAGAGCAATCCTAGCGGCTCGCCCGAGCAGTGGAAGCCGGCGAGGGTGCGCGTTCAGCCGGATGAATGGGGCGCTGTCAGGGCCCCTCTCGTGGAGGATAAAAATCATGCTTTTTCCCTCATTACACATCCCATGCGAGCTTGTAATGATAAAACCTCACCCAAATCACACATTGCAGCTCAATATTCAGTGAGGACAGGGCCTTTTTAAGTCGAAATGTGCAAAAAAGCATCCTATCGCTCTGAAACGGCTGTTTTGCTCTCCACCACATTTACTGTCAGACTGGCCGAATTAGACCGATTCTGCCTCTTTCTTGCCTCTACATGTGAAGAACAGGGTGCTTGTGAGCATATTGTGCAGTTTCAAGCAGGTAGCTGGCTTGGAACGGGACCGGTGGGGCAGAGCAATCCTAGCGGCTCGCCCGAGCAGTGGAAGCCGGCGAGGGTGCGCGTTCAGCCGGATGAATGGGGCGCTGTCAGGGCCCCTCTCGTGGAGGATAAAAATCATGCTTTTTCCCTCATTACACATCCCATGCGAGCTTGTAATGATAAAACCTCATCCAAATCACACATTGCAGCTCAATATTCAGTGAGGACAGGGCCTTTTTAAGTCGAAATGTGCAAAAATGCATCCTATCGCTCTGAAACGGCTGTTTTGCTCTCCACCACATTTACTGTCAGACTGGCCGAATTAGACCGATTCTGCCTCTTTCTTGCCTCTACATGTGAAGAACAGGGTGCTTGTGAGCATATTGTGCAGTTTCAAGCAGGTAGCTGGCTTGGAACGGGACCGGTGGGGCAGAGCAATCCTAGCGGCTCGCCCGAGCAGTGGAAGCCGGCGAGGGTGCGCGTTCAGCCGGATGAATGGGGCGCTGTCAGGGCCCCTCTCGTGGAGGATAAAAATCATGCTTTTTCCCTCATTACACATCCCATGCGAGCTTGTAATGATAAAACCTCATCCAAATCACACATTGCAGCTCAATATTCAGTGAGGACAGGGCCTTTTTAAGTCGAAATGTGCAAAAATGCATCCTATCGCTCTGAAACGGCTGTTTTGCTCTCCACCACATTTACTGTCAGACTGGCCGAATTAGACCGATTCTGCCTCTTTCTTGCCTCTACATGTGAAGAACAGGGTGCTTGTGAGCATATTGTGCAGTTTCAAGCAGGTAGCTGGCTAGGAACGGGACCGGTGGGGCAGAGCAATCCTAGCGGCTCGCCCGAGCAGTGGAAGCCGGCGAGGGTGCGCGTTCAGCCGGATGAATGGGGCGCTGTCAGGGCCCCTCTCGTGGAGGATAAAAATCATGCTTTTTCCCTCATTACACATCCCATGCGAGCTTGTAATGATAAAACCTCACCCAAATCACACATTGCAGCTCAATATTCAGTGAGGACAGGGCCTTTTTAAGTCGAAATGTGCAAAAAAGCATCCTATCGCTCTGAAACGGCTGTTTTGCTCTCCACCACATTTACTGTCAGACTGGCCGAATTAGACCGATTCTGCCTCTTTCTTGCCTCTACATGTGAAGAACAGGGTGCTTGTGAGCATATTGTGCAGTTTCACGCAGGTAGCTGGCTTGGAACGGGACCGGTGGGGCAGAGCAATCCTAGCGGCTCGCCCGAGCAGTGGAAGCCGGCGAGGGTGCACGTTCAGCCGGATGAATGGGGCGCTGTCAGGGCCCCTCTCGTGGAGGATAAAAATCATGCTTTTTCCCTCATTACACATCCCATGCGAGCTTGTAATGATAAAACCTCACCCAAATCACACATTGCAGCTCAATATTCAGTGAGGACAGGGCCTTTTTAAGTCGAAATGTGCAAAAATGCATCCTATCGCTCTGAAACGGCTGTTTTGCTCTCCACCACATTTACTGTCAGACTGGCCGAATTAGACCGATTCTGCCTCTTTCTTGCCTCTACATGTGAAGAACAGGGTGCTTGTGAGCATATTGTGCAGTTTCAAGCAGGTAGCTGGCTTGGAACGGGACCGGTGGGGCAGAGCAATCCTAGCGGCTCGCCCGAGCAGTGGAAGCCGGCGAGGGTGCGCGTTCAGCCGGATGAATGGGGCGCTGTCAGGGCCCCTCTCGTGGAGGATAAAAATCATGCTTTTTCCCTCATTACACATCCCATGCGAGCTTGTAATGATAAAACCTCATCCAAATCACACATTGCAGCTCAATATTCAGTGAGGACAGGGCCTTTTTAAGTCGAAATGTGCAAAAATGCATCCTATCGCTCTGAAACGGCTGTTTTGCTCTCCACCACATTTACTGTCAGACTGGCCGAATTAGACCGATTCTGCCTCTTTCTTGCCTCTACATGTGAAGAACAGGGTGCTTGTGAGCATATTGTGCAGTTTCAAGCAGGTAGCTGGCTTGGAACGGGACCGGTGGGGCAGAGCAATCCTAGCGGCTCGCCCGAGCAGTGGAAGCCGGCGAGGGTGCGCGTTCAGCCGGATGAATGGGGCGCTGTCAGGGCCCCTCTCGTGGAGGATAAAAATCATGCTTTTTCCCTCATTACACATCCCATGCGAGCTTGTAATGATAAAACCTCACCCAAATCACACATTGCAGCTCAATATTCAGTGAGGACAGGGCCTTTTTAAGTCGAAATGTGCAAAAAAGCATCCTATCGCTCTGAAACGGCTGTTTTGCTCTCCACCACATTTACTGTCAGACTGGCCGAATTAGACCGATTCTGCCTCTTTCTTGCCTCTACATGTGAAGAACAGGGTGCTTGTGAGCATATTGTGCAGTTTCACGCAGGTAGCTGGCTTGGAACGGGACCGGTGGGGCAGAGCAATCCTAGCGGCTCGCCCGAGCAGTGGAAGCCGGCGAGGGTGCGCGTTCAGCCGGATGAATGGGGCGCTGTCAGGGCCCCTCTCGTGGAGGATAAAAATCATGCTTTTTCCCTCATTACACATCCCATGCGAGCTTGTAATGATAAAACCTCACCCAAATCACACATTGCAGCTCAATATTCAGTGAGGACAGGGCCTTTTTAAGTCGAAATGTGCAAAAAAGCATCCTATCGCTCTGAAACGGCTGTTTTGCTCTCCACCACATTTACTGTCAGACTGGCCGAATTAGACCGATTCTGCCTCTTTCTTGCCTCTACATGTGAAGAACAGGGTGCTTGTGAGCATATTGTGCAGTTTCAAGCAGGTAGCTGGCTTGGAACGGGACCGGTGGGGCAGAGCAATCCTAGCGGCTCGCCCGAGCAGTGGAAGCCGGCGAGGGTGCGCGTTCAGCCGGATGAATGGGGCGCTGTCAGGGCCCCTCTCGTGGAGGATAAAAATCATGCTTTTTCCCTCATTACACATCCCATGCGAGCTTGTAATGATAAAACCTCACCCAAATCACACATTGCAGCTCAATATTCAGTGAGGACAGGGCCTTTTTAAGTCGAAATGTGCAAAAAAGCATCCTATCGCTCTGAAACGGCTGTTTTGCTCTCCACCACATTTACTGTCAGACTGGCCGAATTAGACCGATTCTGCCTCTTTCTTGCCTCTACATGTGAAGAACAGGGTGCTTGTGAGCATATTGTGCAGTTTCACGCAGGTAGCTGGCTTGGAACGGGACCGGTGGGGCAGAGCAATCCTAGCGGCTCGCCCGAGCAGTGGAAGCCGGCGAGGGTGCGCGTTCAGCCGGATGAATGGGGCGCTGTCAGGGCCCCTCTCGTGGAGGATAAAAATCATGCTTTTTCCCTCATTACACATCCCATGCGAGCTTGTAATGATAAAACCTCACCCAAATCACACATTGCAGCTCAATATTCAGTGAGGACAGGGCCTTTTTAAGTCGAAATGTGCAAAAAAGCATCCTATCGCTCTGAAACGGCTGTTTTGCTCTCCACCACATTTACTGTCAGACTGGCCGAATTAGACCGATTCTGCCTCTTTCTTGCCTCTACATGTGAAGAACAGGGTGCTTGTGAGCATATTGTGCAGTTTCAAGCAGGTAGCTGGCTTGGAACGGGACCGGTGGGGCAGAGCAATCCTAGCGGCTCGCCCGAGCAGTGGAAGCCGGCGAGGGTGCGCGTTCAGCCGGATGAATGGGGCGCTGTCAGGGCCCCTCTCGTGGAGGATAAAAATCATGCTTTTTCCCTCATTACACATCCCATGCGAGCTTGTAATGATAAAACCTCATCCAAATCACACATTGCAGCTCAATATTCAGTGAGGACAGGGCCTTTTTAAGTCGAAATGTGCAAAAATGCATCCTATCGCTCTGAAACGGCTGTTTTGCTCTCCACCACATTTACTGTCAGACTGGCCGAATTAGACCGATTCTGCCTCTTTCTTGCCTCTACATGTGAAGAACAGGGTGCTTGTGAGCATATTGTGCAGTTTCAAGCAGGTAGCTGGCTTGGAACGGGACCGGTGGGGCAGAGCAATCCTAGCGGCTCGCCCGAGCAGTGGAAGCCGGCGAGGGTGCGCGTTCAGCCGGATGAATGGGGCGCTGTCAGGGCCCCTCTCGTGGAGGATAAAAATCATGCTTTTTCCCTCATTACACATCCCATGCGAGCTTGTAATGATAAAACCTCATCCAAATCACACATTGCAGCTCAATATTCAGTGAGGACAGGGCCTTTTTAAGTCGAAATGTGCAAAAATGCATCCTATCGCTCTGAAACGGCTGTTTTGCTCTCCACCACATTTACTGTCAGACTGGCCGAATTAGACCGATTCTGCCTCTTTCTTGCCTCTACATGTGAAGAACAGGGTGCTTGTGAGCATATTGTGCAGTTTCAAGCAGGTAGCTGGCTTGGAACGGGACCGGTGGGGCAGAGCAATCCTAGCGGCTCGCCCGAGCAGTGGAAGCCGGCGAGGGTGCGCGTTCAGCCGGATGAATGGGGCGCTGTCAGGGCCCCTCTCGTGGAGGATAAAAATCATGCTTTTTCCCTCATTACACATCCCATGCGAGCTTGTAATGATAAAACCTCATCCAAATCACACATTGCAGCTCAAAATTCAGTGAGGACAGGGCCTTTTTAAGTCGAAATGTGCAAAAAAGCATCCTATCGCTCTGAAACGGCTGTTTTGCTCTCCACCACATTTACTGTCAGACTGGCCGAATTAGACCGATTCTGCCTCTTTCTTGCCTCTACATGTGAAGAACAGGGTGCTTGTGAGCATATTGTGCAGTTTCAAGCAGGTAGCTGGCT
Source organism: Chelon labrosus (assembly GCF_963514085.1). Taxonomy (NCBI): domain Eukaryota; kingdom Metazoa; phylum Chordata; class Actinopteri; order Mugiliformes; family Mugilidae; genus Chelon; species Chelon labrosus. The sequence continues at coordinate 49,126 of NW_028181693.1, read as the reverse complement.
TGGAACGGGACCGGTGGGGCAGAGCAATCCTAGCGGCTCGCCCGAGCAGTGGAAGCCGGCGAGGGTGCGCGTTCAGCCGGATGAATGGGGCGCTGTCAGGGCCCCTCTCGTGGAGGATAAAAATCATGCTTTTTCCCTCATTACACATCCCATGCGAGCTTGTAATGATAAAACCTCACCCAAATCACACATTGCAGCTCAATATTCAGTGAGGACAGGGCCTTTTTAAGTCGAAATGTGCAAAAAAGCATCCTATCGCTCTGAAACGGCTGTTTTGCTCTCCACCACATTTACTGTCAGACTGGCCGAATTAGACCGATTCTGCCTCTTTCTTGCCTCTACATGTGAAGAACAGGGTGCTTGTGAGCATATTGTGCAGTTTCAAGCAGGTAGCTGGCTTGGAACGGGACCGGTGGGGCAGAGCAATCCTAGCGGCTCGCCCGAGCAGTGGAAGCCGGCGAGGGTGCGCGTTCAGCCGGATGAATGGGGCGCTGTCAGGGCCCCTCTCGTGGAGGATAAAAATCATGCTTTTTCCCTCATTACACATCCCATGCGAGCTTGTAATGATAAAACCTCATCCAAATCACACATTGCAGCTCAATATTCAGTGAGGACAGGGCCTTTTTAAGTCGAAATGTGCAAAAATGCATCCTATCGCTCTGAAACGGCTGTTTTGCTCTCCACCACATTTACTGTCAGACTGGCCGAATTAGACCGATTCTGCCTCTTTCTTGCCTCTACATGTGAAGAACAGGGTGCTTGTGAGCATATTGTGCAGTTTCAAGCAGGTAGCTGGCTTGGAACGGGACCGGTGGGGCAGAGCAATCCTAGCGGCTCGCCCGAGCAGTGGAAGCCGGCGAGGGTGCGCGTTCAGCCGGATGAATGGGGCGCTGTCAGGGCCCCTCTCGTGGAGGATAAAAATCATGCTTTTTCCCTCATTACACATCCCATGCGAGCTTGTAATGATAAAACCTCATCCAAATCACACATTGCAGCTCAATATTCAGTGAGGACAGGGCCTTTTTAAGTCGAAATGTGCAAAAATGCATCCTATCGCTCTGAAACGGCTGTTTTGCTCTCCACCACATTTACTGTCAGACTGGCCGAATTAGACCGATTCTGCCTCTTTCTTGCCTCTACATGTGAAGAACAGGGTGCTTGTGAGCATATTGTGCAGTTTCAAGCAGGTAGCTGGCTTGGAACGGGACCGGTGGGGCAGAGCAATCCTAGCGGCTCGCCCGAGCAGTGGAAGCCGGCGAGGGTGCGCGTTCAGCCGGATGAATGGGGCGCTGTCAGGGCACCTCTCGTGGAGGATAAAAATCATGCTTTTTCCCTCATTACACATCCCATGCGAGCTTGTAATGATAAAACCTCATCCAAATCACACATTGCAGCTCAATATTCAGTGGGGACAGGGCCTTTTTAAGTCGAAATGTGCAAAAATGCATCCTATCGCTCTGAAACGGCTGTTTTGCTCTCCACCACATTTACTGTCAGACTGGCCGAATTAGACCGATTCTGCCTCTTTCTTGCCTCTACATGTGAAGAACAGGGTGCTTGTGAGCATATTGTGCAGTTTCAAGCAGGTAGCTGGCTTGGAACGGGACCGGTGGGGCAGAGCAATCCTAGCGGCTCGCCCGAGCAGTGGAAGCCGGCGAGGGTGCGCGTTCAGCCGGATGAATGGGGCGCTGTCAGGGCCCCTCTCGTGGAGGATAAAAATCATGCTTTTTCCCTCATTACACATCCCATGCGAGCTTGTAATGATAAAACCTCACCCAAATCACACATTGCAGCTCAATATTCAGTGAGGACAGGGCCTTTTTAAGTCGAAATGTGCAAAAAAGCATCCTATCGCTCTGAAACGGCTGTTTTGCTCTCCACCACATTTACTGTCAGACTGGCCGAATTAGACCGATTCTGCCTCTTTCTTGCCTCTACATGTGAAGAACAGGGTGCTTGTGAGCATATTGTGCAGTTTCACGCAGGTAGCTGGCTTGGAACGGGACCGGTGGGGCAGAGCAATCCTAGCGGCTCGCCCGAGCAGTGGAAGCCGGCGAGGGTGCGCGTTCAGCCGGATGAATGGGGCGCTGTCAGGGCCCCTCTCGTGGAGGATAAAAATCATGCTTTTTCCCTCATTACACATCCCATGCGAGCTTGTAATGATAAAACCTCACCCAAATCACACATTGCAGCTCAATATTCAGTGAGGACAGGGCCTTTTTAAGTCGAAATGTGCAAAAAAGCATCCTATCGCTCTGAAACGGCTGTTTTGCTCTCCACCACATTTACTGTCAGACTGGCCGAATTAGACCGATTCTGCCTCTTTCTTGCCTCTACATGTGAAGAACAGGGTGCTTGTGAGCATATTGTGCAGTTTCAAGCAGGTAGCTGGCTTGGAACGGGACCGGTGGGGCAGAGCAATCCTAGCGGCTCGCCCGAGCAGTGGAAGCCGGCGAGGGTGCGCGTTCAGCCGGATGAATGGGGCGCTGTCAGGGCCCCTCTCGTGGAGGATAAAAATCATGCTTTTTCCCTCATTACACATCCCATGCGAGCTTGTAATGATAAAACCTCACCCAAATCACACATTGCAGCTCAATATTCAGTGAGGACAGGGCCTTTTTAAGTCGAAATGTGCAAAAAAGCATCCTATCGCTCTGAAACGGCTGTTTTGCTCTCCACCACATTTACTGTCAGACTGGCCGAATTAGACCGATTCTGCCTCTTTCTTGCCTCTACATGTGAAGAACAGGGTGCTTGTGAGCATATTGTGCAGTTTCAAGCAGGTAGCTGGCTTGGAACGGGACCGGTGGGGCAGAGCAATCCTAGCGGCTCGCCCGAGCAGTGGAAGCCGGCGAGGGTGCGCGTTCAGCCGGATGAATGGGGCGCTGTCAGGGCCCCTCTCGTGGAGGATAAAAATCATGCTTTTTCCCTCATTACACATCCCATGCGAGCTTGTAATGATAAAACCTCATCCAAATCACACATTGCAGCTCAATATTCAGTGAGGACAGGGCCTTTTTAAGTCGAAATGTGCAAAAATGCATCCTATCGCTCTGAAACGGCTGTTTTGCTCTCCACCACATTTACTGTCAGACTGGCCGAATTAGACCGATTCTGCCTCTTTCTTGCCTCTACATGTGAAGAACAGGGTGCTTGTGAGCATATTGTGCAGTTTCAAGCAGGTAGCTGGCTAGGAACGGGACCGGTGGGGCAGAGCAATCCTAGCGGCTCGCCCGAGCAGTGGAAGCCGGCGAGGGTGCGCGTTCAGCCGGATGAATGGGGCGCTGTCAGGGCCCCTCTCGTGGAGGATAAAAATCATGCTTTTTCCCTCATTACACATCCCATGCGAGCTTGTAATGATAAAACCTCACCCAAATCACACATTGCAGCTCAATATTCAGTGAGGACAGGGCCTTTTTAAGTCGAAATGTGCAAAAAAGCATCCTATCGCTCTGAAACGGCTGTTTTGCTCTCCACCACATTTACTGTCAGACTGGCCGAATTAGACCGATTCTGCCTCTTTCTTGCCTCTACATGTGAAGAACAGGGTGCTTGTGAGCATATTGTGCAGTTTCACGCAGGTAGCTGGCTTGGAACGGGACCGGTGGGGCAGAGCAATCCTAGCGGCTCGCCCGAGCAGTGGAAGCCGGCGAGGGTGCACGTTCAGCCGGATGAATGGGGCGCTGTCAGGGCCCCTCTCGTGGAGGATAAAAATCATGCTTTTTCCCTCATTACACATCCCATGCGAGCTTGTAATGATAAAACCTCACCCAAATCACACATTGCAGCTCAATATTCAGTGAGGACAGGGCCTTTTTAAGTCGAAATGTGCAAAAATGCATCCTATCGCTCTGAAACGGCTGTTTTGCTCTCCACCACATTTACTGTCAGACTGGCCGAATTAGACCGATTCTGCCTCTTTCTTGCCTCTACATGTGAAGAACAGGGTGCTTGTGAGCATATTGTGCAGTTTCAAGCAGGTAGCTGGCTTGGAACGGGACCGGTGGGGCAGAGCAATCCTAGCGGCTCGCCCGAGCAGTGGAAGCCGGCGAGGGTGCGCGTTCAGCCGGATGAATGGGGCGCTGTCAGGGCCCCTCTCGTGGAGGATAAAAATCATGCTTTTTCCCTCATTACACATCCCATGCGAGCTTGTAATGATAAAACCTCATCCAAATCACACATTGCAGCTCAATATTCAGTGAGGACAGGGCCTTTTTAAGTCGAAATGTGCAAAAATGCATCCTATCGCTCTGAAACGGCTGTTTTGCTCTCCACCACATTTACTGTCAGACTGGCCGAATTAGACCGATTCTGCCTCTTTCTTGCCTCTACATGTGAAGAACAGGGTGCTTGTGAGCATATTGTGCAGTTTCAAGCAGGTAGCTGGCTTGGAACGGGACCGGTGGGGCAGAGCAATCCTAGCGGCTCGCCCGAGCAGTGGAAGCCGGCGAGGGTGCGCGTTCAGCCGGATGAATGGGGCGCTGTCAGGGCCCCTCTCGTGGAGGATAAAAATCATGCTTTTTCCCTCATTACACATCCCATGCGAGCTTGTAATGATAAAACCTCACCCAAATCACACATTGCAGCTCAATATTCAGTGAGGACAGGGCCTTTTTAAGTCGAAATGTGCAAAAAAGCATCCTATCGCTCTGAAACGGCTGTTTTGCTCTCCACCACATTTACTGTCAGACTGGCCGAATTAGACCGATTCTGCCTCTTTCTTGCCTCTACATGTGAAGAACAGGGTGCTTGTGAGCATATTGTGCAGTTTCACGCAGGTAGCTGGCTTGGAACGGGACCGGTGGGGCAGAGCAATCCTAGCGGCTCGCCCGAGCAGTGGAAGCCGGCGAGGGTGCGCGTTCAGCCGGATGAATGGGGCGCTGTCAGGGCCCCTCTCGTGGAGGATAAAAATCATGCTTTTTCCCTCATTACACATCCCATGCGAGCTTGTAATGATAAAACCTCACCCAAATCACACATTGCAGCTCAATATTCAGTGAGGACAGGGCCTTTTTAAGTCGAAATGTGCAAAAAAGCATCCTATCGCTCTGAAACGGCTGTTTTGCTCTCCACCACATTTACTGTCAGACTGGCCGAATTAGACCGATTCTGCCTCTTTCTTGCCTCTACATGTGAAGAACAGGGTGCTTGTGAGCATATTGTGCAGTTTCAAGCAGGTAGCTGGCTTGGAACGGGACCGGTGGGGCAGAGCAATCCTAGCGGCTCGCCCGAGCAGTGGAAGCCGGCGAGGGTGCGCGTTCAGCCGGATGAATGGGGCGCTGTCAGGGCCCCTCTCGTGGAGGATAAAAATCATGCTTTTTCCCTCATTACACATCCCATGCGAGCTTGTAATGATAAAACCTCATCCAAATCACACATTGCAGCTCAATATTCAGTGAGGACAGGGCCTTTTTAAGTCGAAATGTGCAAAAATGCATCCTATCGCTCTGAAACGGCTGTTTTGCTCTCCACCACATTTACTGTCAGACTGGCCGAATTAGACCGATTCTGCCTCTTTCTTGCCTCTACATGTGAAGAACAGGGTGCTTGTGAGCATATTGTGCAGTTTCAAGCAGGTAGCTGGCTTGGAACGGGACCGGTGGGGCAGAGCAATCCTAGCGGCTCGCCCGAGCAGTGGAAGCCGGCGAGGGTGCGCGTTCAGCCGGATGAATGGGGCGCTGTCAGGGCCCCTCTCGTGGAGGATAAAAATCATGCTTTTTCCCTCATTACACATCCCATGCGAGCTTGTAATGATAAAACCTCACCCAAATCACACATTGCAGCTCAATATTCAGTGAGGACAGGGCCTTTTTAAGTCGAAATGTGCAAAAATGCATCCTATCGCTCTGAAACGGCTGTTTTGCTCTCCACCACATTTACTGTCAGACTGGCCGAATTAGACCGATTCTGCCTCTTTCTTGCCTCTACATGTGAAGAACAGGGTGCTTGTGAGCATATTGTGCAGTTTCAAGCAGGTAGCTGGCTTGGAACGGGACCGGTGGGGCAGAGCAATCCTAGCGGCTCGCCCGAGCAGTGGAAGCCGGCGAGGGTGCGCGTTCAGCCGGATGAATGGGGCGCTGTCAGGGCCCCTCTCGTGGAGGATAAAAATCATGCTTTTTCCCTCATTACACATCCCATGCGAGCTTGTAATGATAAAACCTCACCCAAATCACACATTGCAGCTCAATATTCAGTGAGGACAGGGCCTTTTTAAGTCGAAATGTGCAAAAAAGCATCCTATCGCTCTGAAACGGCTGTTTTGCTCTCCACCACATTTACTGTCAGACTGGCCGAATTAGACCGATTCTGCCTCTTTCTTGCCTCTACATGTGAAGAACAGGGTGCTTGTGAGCATATTGTGCAGTTTCACGCAGGTAGCTGGCTTGGAACGGGACCGGTGGGGCAGAGCAATCCTAGCGGCTCGCCCGAGCAGTGGAAGCCGGCGAGGGTGCGCGTTCAGCCGGATGAATGGGGCGCTGTCAGGGCCCCTCTCGTGGAGGATAAAAATCATGCTTTTTCCCTCATTACACATCCCATGCGAGCTTGTAATGATAAAACCTCACCCAAATCACACATTGCAGCTCAATATTCAGTGAGGACAGGGCCTTTTTAAGTCGAAATGTGCAAAAAAGCATCCTATCGCTCTGAAACGGCTGTTTTGCTCTCCACCACATTTACTGTCAGACTGGCCGAATTAGACCGATTCTGCCTCTTTCTTGCCTCTACATGTGAAGAACAGGGTGCTTGTGAGCATATTGTGCAGTTTCAAGCAGGTAGCTGGCTTGGAACGGGACCGGTGGGGCAGAGCAATCCTAGCGGCTCGCCCGAGCAGTGGAAGCCGGCGAGGGTGCGCGTTCAGCCGGATGAATGGGGCGCTGTCAGGGCCCCTCTCGTGGAGGATAAAAATCATGCTTTTTCCCTCATTACACATCCCATGCGAGCTTGTAATGATAAAACCTCATCCAAATCACACATTGCAGCTCAATATTCAGTGAGGACAGGGCCTTTTTAAGTCGAAATGTGCAAAAATGCATCCTATCGCTCTGAAACGGCTGTTTTGCTCTCCACCACATTTACTGTCAGACTGGCCGAATTAGACCGATTCTGCCTCTTTCTTGCCTCTACATGTGAAGAACAGGGTGCTTGTGAGCATATTGTGCAGTTTCAAGCAGGTAGCTGGCTTGGAACGGGACCGGTGGGGCAGAGCAATCCTAGCGGCTCGCCCGAGCAGTGGAAGCCGGCGAGGGTGCGCGTTCAGCCGGATGAATGGGGCGCTGTCAGGGCCCCTCTCGTGGAGGATAAAAATCATGCTTTTTCCCTCATTACACATCCCATGCGAGCTTGTAATGATAAAACCTCATCCAAATCACACATTGCAGCTCAATATTCAGTGAGGACAGGGCCTTTTTAAGTCGAAATGTGCAAAAATGCATCCTATCGCTCTGAAACGGCTGTTTTGCTCTCCACCACATTTACTGTCAGACTGGCCGAATTAGACCGATTCTGCCTCTTTCTTGCCTCTACATGTGAAGAACAGGGTGCTTGTGAGCATATTGTGCAGTTTCAAGCAGGTAGCTGGCTTGGAACGGGACCGGTGGGGCAGAGCAATCCTAGCGGCTCGCCCGAGCAGTGGAAGCCGGCGAGGGTGCGCGTTCAGCCGGATGAATGGGGCGCTGTCAGGGCCCCTCTCGTGGAGGATAAAAATCATGCTTTTTCCCTCATTACACATCCCATGCGAGCTTGTAATGATAAAACCTCATCCAAATCACACATTGCAGCTCAAAATTCAGTGAGGACAGGGCCTTTTTAAGTCGAAATGTGCAAAAAAGCATCCTATCGCTCTGAAACGGCTGTTTTGCTCTCCACCACATTTACTGTCAGACTGGCCGAATTAGACCGATTCTGCCTCTTTCTTGCCTCTACATGTGAAGAACAGGGTGCTTGTGAGCATATTGTGCAGTTTCAAGCAGGTAGCTGGCTTGGAACGGGACCGGTGGGGCAGAGCAATCCTAGCGGCTCGCCCGAGCAGTGGAAGCCGGCGAGGGTGCGCGTTCAGCCGGATGAATGGGGCGCTGTCAGGGCCCCTCTCGTGGAGGATAAAAATCATGCTTTTTCCCTCATTACACATCCCATGCGAGCTTGTAATGATAAAACCTCACCCAAATCACACATTGCAGCTCAATATTCAGTGAGGACAGGGCCTTTTTAAGTCGAAATGTGCAAAAAAGCATCCTATCGCTCTGAAACGGCTGTTTTGCTCTCCACCACATTTACTGTCAGACTGGCCGAATTAGACCGATTCTGCCTCTTTCTTGCCTCTACATGTGAAGAACAGGGTGCTTGTGAGCATATTGTGCAGTTTCAAGCAGGTAGCTGGCTTGGAACGGGACCGGTGGGGCAGAGCAATCCTAGCGGCTCGCCCGAGCAGTGGAAGCCGGCGAGGGTGCGCGTTCAGCCGGATGAATGGGGCGCTGTCAGGGCCCCTCTCGTGGAGGATAAAAATCATGCTTTTTCCCTCATTACACATCCCATGCGAGCTTGTAATGATAAAACCTCATCCAAATCACACATTGCAGCTCAATATTCAGTGAGGACAGGGCCTTTTTAAGTCGAAATGTGCAAAAATGCATCCTATCGCTCTGAAACGGCTGTTTTGCTCTCCACCACATTTACTGTCAGACTGGCCGAATTAGACCGATTCTGCCTCTTTCTTGCCTCTACATGTGAAGAACAGGGTGCTTGTGAGCATATTGTGCAGTTTCAAGCAGGTAGCTGGCTTGGAACGGGACCGGTGGGGCAGAGCAATCCTAGCGGCTCGCCCGAGCAGTGGAAGCCGGCGAGGGTGCGCGTTCAGCCGGATGAATGGGGCGCTGTCAGGGCCCCTCTCGTGGAGGATAAAAATCATGCTTTTTCCCTCATTACACATCCCATGCGAGCTTGTAATGATAAAACCTCATCCAAATCACACATTGCAGCTCAATATTCAGTGAGGACAGGGCCTTTTTAAGTCGAAATGTGCAAAAATGCATCCTATCGCTCTGAAACGGCTGTTTTGCTCTCCACCACATTTACTGTCAGACTGGCCGAATTAGACCGATTCTGCCTCTTTCTTGCCTCTACATGTGAAGAACAGGGTGCTTGTGAGCATATTGTGCAGTTTCAAGCAGGTAGCTGGCTTGGAACGGGACCGGTGGGGCAGAGCAATCCTAGCGGCTCGCCCGAGCAGTGGAAGCCGGCGAGGGTGCGCGTTCAGCCGGATGAATGGGGCGCTGTCAGGGCCCCTCTCGTGGAGGATAAAAATCATGCTTTTTCCCTCATTACACATCCCATGCGAGCTTGTAATGATAAAACCTCACCCAAATCACACATTGCAGCTCAATATTCAGTGAGGACAGGGCCTTTTTAAGTCGAAATGTGCAAAAAAGCATCCTATCGCTCTGAAACGGCTGTTTTGCTCTCCACCACATTTACTGTCAGACTGGCCGAATTAGACCGATTCTGCCTCTTTCTTGCCTCTACATGTGAAGAACAGGGTGCTTGTGAGCATATTGTGCAGTTTCACGCAGGTAGCTGGCTTGGAACGGGACCGGTGGGGCAGAGCAATCCTAGCGGCTCGCCCGAGCAGTGGAAGCCGGCGAGGGTGCGCGTTCAGCCGGATGAATGGGGCGCTGTCAGGGCCCCTCTCGTGGAGGATAAAAATCATGCTTTTTCCCTCATTACACATCCCATGCGAGCTTGTAATGATAAAACCTCACCCAAATCACACATTGCAGCTCAATATTCAGTGAGGACAGGGCCTTTTTAAGTCGAAATGTGCAAAAATGCATCCTATCGCTCTGAAACGGCTGTTTTGCTCTCCACCACATTTACTGTCAGACTGGCCGAATTAGACCGATTCTGCCTCTTTCTTGCCTCTACATGTGAAGAACAGGGTGCTTGTGAGCATATTGTGCAGTTTCAAGCAGGTAGCTGGCTTGGAACGGGACCGGTGGGGCAGAGCAATCCTAGCGGCTCGCCCGAGCAGTGGAAGCCGGCGAGGGTGCGCGTTCAGCCGGATGAATGGGGCGCTGTCAGGGCCCCTCTCGTGGAGGATAAAAATCATGCTTTTTCCCTCATTACACATCCCATGCGAGCTTGTAATGATAAAACCTCACCCAAATCACACATTGCAGCTCAATATTCAGTGAGGACAGGGCCTTTTTAAGTCGAAATGTGCAAAAAAGCATCCTATCGCTCTGAAACGGCTGTTTTGATCTCCACCACATTTACTGTCAGACTGGCCGAATTAGACCGATTCTGCCTCTTTCTTGCCTCTACATGTGAAGAACAGGGTGCTTGTGAGCATATTGTGCAGTTTCAAGCAGGTAGCTGGCTTGGAACGGGACCGGTGGGGCAGAGCAATCCTAGCGGCTCGCCCGAGCAGTGGAAGCCGGCGAGGGTGCGCGTTCAGCCGGATGAATGGGGCGCTGTCAGGGCCCCTCTCGTGGAGGATAAAAATCATGCTTTTTCCCTCATTACACATCCCATGCGAGCTTGTAATGATAAAACCTCATCCAAATCACACATTGCAGCTCAATATTCAGTGAGGACAGGGCCTTTTTAAGTCGAAATGTGCAAAAAAGCATCCTATCGCTCTGAAACGGCTGTTTTGCTCTCCACCACATTTACTGTCAGACTGGCCGAATTAGACCGATTCTGCCTCTTTCTTGCCTCTACATGTGAAGAACAGGGTGCTTGTGAGCATATTGTGCAGTTTCAAGCAGGTAGCTGGCTTGGAACGGGACCGGTGGGGCAGAGCAATCCTAGCGGCTCGCCCGAGCAGTGGAAGCCGGCGAGGGTGCGCGTTCAGCCGGATGAATGGGGCGCTGTCAGGGCCCCTCTCGTGGAGGATAAAAATCATGCTTTTTCCCTCATTACACATCCCATGCGAGCTTGTAATGATAAAACCTCATCCAAATCACACATTGCAGCTCAATATTCAGTGAGGACAGGGCCTTTTTAAGTCGAAATGTGCAAAAATGCATCCTATCGCTCTGAAACGGCTGTTTTGCTCTCCACCACATTTACTGTCAGACTGGCCGAATTAGACCGATTCTGCCTCTTTCTTGCCTCTACATGTGAAGAACAGGGTGCTTGTGAGCATATTGTGCAGTTTCAAGCAGGTAGCTGGCTTGGAACGGGACCGGTGGGGCAGAGCAATCCTAGCGGCTCGCCCGAGCAGTGGAAGCCGGCGAGGGTGCGCGTTCAGCCGGATGAATGGGGCGCTGTCAGGGCCCCTCTCGTGGAGGATAAAAATCATGCTTTTTCCCTCATTACACATCCCATGCGAGCTTGTAATGATAAAACCTCATCCAAATCACACATTGCAGCTCAAAATTCAGTGAGGACAGGGCCTTTTTAAGTCGAAATGTGCAAAAAAGCATCCTATCGCTCTGAAACGGCTGTTTTGCTCTCCACCACATTTACTGTCAGACTGGCCGAATTAGACCGATTCTGCCTCTTTCTTGCCTCTACATGTGAAGAACAGGGTGCTTGTGAGCATATTGTGCAGTTTCAAGCAGGTAGCTGGCTTGGAACGGGACCGGTGGGGCAGAGCAATCCTAGCGGCTCGCCCGAGCAGTGGAAGCCGGCGAGGGTGCGCGTTCAGCCGGATGAATGGGGCGCTGTCAGGGCCCCTCTCGTGGAGGATAAAAATCATGCTTTTTCCCTCATTACACATCCCATGCGAGCTTGTAATGATAAAACCTCACCCAAATCACACATTGCAGCTCAATATTCAGTGAGGACAGGGCCTTTTTAAGTCGAAATGTGCAAAAAAGCATCCTATCGCTCTGAAACGGCTGTTTTGCTCTCCACCACATTTACTGTCAGACTGGCCGAATTAGACCGATTCTGCCTCTTTCTTGCCTCTACATGTGAAGAACAGGGTGCTTGTGAGCATATTGTGCAGTTTCAAGCAGGTAGCTGGCTTGGAACGGGACCGGTGGGGCAGAGCAATCCTAGCGGCTCGCCCGAGCAGTGGAAGCCGGCGAGGGTGCGCGTTCAGCCGGATGAATGGGGCGCTGTCAGGGCCCCTCTCGTGGAGGATAAAAATCATGCTTTTTCCCTCATTACACATCCCATGCGAGCTTGTAATGATAAAACCTCATCCAAATCACACATTGCAGCTCAATATTCAGTGAGGACAGGGCCTTTTTAAGTCGAAATGTGCAAAAATGCATCCTATCGCTCTGAAACGGCTGTTTTGCTCTCCACCACATTTACTGTCAGACTGGCCGAATTAGACCGATTCTGCCTCTTTCTTGCCTCTACATGTGAAGAACAGGGTGCTTGTGAGCATATTGTGCAGTTTCAAGCAGGTAGCTGGCTTGGAACGGGACCGGTGGGGCAGAGCAATCCTAGCGGCTCGCCCGAGCAGTGGAAGCCGGCGAGGGTGCGCGTTCAGCCGGATGAATGGGGCGCTGTCAGGGCCCCTCTCGTGGAGGATAAAAATCATGCTTTTTCCCTCATTACACATCCCATGCGAGCTTGTAATGATAAAACCTCATCCAAATCACACATTGCAGCTCAATATTCAGTGAGGACAGGGCCTTTTTAAGTCGAAATGTGCAAAAATGCATCCTATCGCTCTGAAACGGCTGTTTTGCTCTCCACCACATTTACTGTCAGACTGGCCGAATTAGACCGATTCTGCCTCTTTCTTGCCTCTACATGTGAAGAACAGGGTGCTTGTGAGCATATTGTGCAGTTTCAAGCAGGTAGCTGGCTTGGAACGGGACCGGTGGGGCAGAGCAATCCTAGCGGCTCGCCCGAGCAGTGGAAGCCGGCGAGGGTGCGCGTTCAGCCGGATGAATGGGGCGCTGTCAGGGCCCCTCTCGTGGAGGATAAAAATCATGCTTTTTCCCTCATTACACATCCCATGCGAGCTTGTAATGATAAAACCTCACCCAAATCACACATTGCAGCTCAATATTCAGTGAGGACAGGGCCTTTTTAAGTCGAAATGTGCAAAAAAGCATCCTATCGCTCTGAAACGGCTGTTTTGATCTCCACCACATTTACTGTCAGACTGGCCGAATTAGACCGATTCTGCCTCTTTCTTGCCTCTACATGTGAAGAACAGGGTGCTTGTGAGCATATTGTGCAGTTTCAAGCAGGTAGCTGGCTTGGAACGGGACCGGTGGGGCAGAGCAATCCTAGCGGCTCGCCCGAGCAGTGGAAGCCGGCGAGGGTGCGCGTTCAGCCGGATGAATGGGGCGCTGTCAGGGCCCCTCTCGTGGAGGATAAAAATCATGCTTTTTCCCTCATTACACATCCCATGCGAGCTTGTAATGATAAAACCTCATCCAAATCACACATTGCAGCTCAATATTCAGTGAGGACAGGGCCTTTTTAAGTCGAAATGTGCAAAAAAGCATCCTATCGCTCTGAAACGGCTGTTTTGCTCTCCACCACATTTACTGTCAGACTGGCCGAATTAGACCGATTCTGCCTCTTTCTTGCCTCTACATGTGAAGAACAGGGTGCTTGTGAGCATATTGTGCAGTTTCAAGCAGGTAGCTGGCTTGGAACGGGACCGGTGGGGCAGAGCAATCCTAGCGGCTCGCCCGAGCAGTGGAAGCCGGCGAGGGTGCGCGTTCAGCCGGATGAATGGGGCGCTGTCAGGGCCCCTCTCGTGGAGGATAAAAATCATGCTTTTTCCCTCATTACACATCCCATGCGAGCTTGTAATGATAAAACCTCATCCAAATCACACATTGCAGCTCAATATTCAGTGAGGACAGGGCCTTTTTAAGTCGAAATGTGCAAAAATGCATCCTATCGCTCTGAAACGGCTGTTTTGCTCTCCACCACATTTACTGTCAGACTGGCCGAATTAGACCGATTCTGCCTCTTTCTTGCCTCTACATGTGAAGAACAGGGTGCTTGTGAGCATATTGTGCAGTTTCAAGCAGGTAGCTGGCTTGGAACGGGACCGGTGGGGCAGAGCAATCCTAGCGGCTCGCCCGAGCAGTGGAAGCCGGCGAGGGTGCGCGTTCAGCCGGATGAATGGGGCGCTGTCAGGGCCCCTCTCGTGGAGGATAAAAATCATGCTTTTTCCCTCATTACACATCCCATGCGAGCTTGTAATGATAAAACCTCATCCAAATCACACATTGCAGCTCAAAATTCAGTGAGGACAGGGCCTTTTTAAGTCGAAATGTGCAAAAAAGCATCCTATCGCTCTGAAACGGCTGTTTTGCTCTCCACCACATTTACTGTCAGACTGGCCGAATTAGACCGATTCTGCCTCTTTCTTGCCTCTACATGTGAAGAACAGGGTGCTTGTGAGCATATTGTGCAGTTTCAAGCAGGTAGCTGGCTTGGAACGGGACCGGTGGGGCAGAGCAATCCTAGCGGCTCGCCCGAGCAGTGGAAGCCGGCGAGGGTGCGCGTTCAGCCGGATGAATGGGGCGCTGTCAGGGCCCCTCTCGTGGAGGATAAAAATCATGCTTTTTCCCTCATTACACATCCCATGCGAGCTTGTAATGATAAAACCTCACCCAAATCACACATTGCAGCTCAATATTCAGTGAGGACAGGGCCTTTTTAAGTCGAAATGTGCAAAAAAGCATCCTATCGCTCTGAAACGGCTGTTTTGCTCTCCACCACATTTACTGTCAGACTGGCCGAATTAGACCGATTCTGCCTCTTTCTTGCCTCTACATGTGAAGAACAGGGTGCTTGTGAGCATATTGTGCAGTTTCAAGCAGGTAGCTGGCTTGGAACGGGACCGGTGGGGCAGAGCAATCCTAGCGGCTCGCCCGAGCAGTGGAAGCCGGCGAGGGTGCGCGTTCAGCCGGATGAATGGGGCGCTGTCAGGGCCCCTCTCGTGGAGGATAAAAATCATGCTTTTTCCCTCATTACACATCCCATGCGAGCTTGTAATGATAAAACCTCATCCAAATCACACATTGCAGCTCAATATTCAGTGAGGACAGGGCCTTTTTAAGTCGAAATGTGCAAAAATGCATCCTATCGCTCTGAAACGGCTGTTTTGCTCTCCACCACATTTACTGTCAGACTGGCCGAATTAGACCGATTCTGCCTCTTTCTTGCCTCTACATGTGAAGAACAGGGTGCTTGTGAGCATATTGTGCAGTTTCAAGCAGGTAGCTGGCTTGGAACGGGACCGGTGGGGCAGAGCAATCCTAGCGGCTCGCCCGAGCAGTGGAAGCCGGCGAGGGTGCGCGTTCAGCCGGATGAATGGGGCGCTGTCAGGGCCCCTGTCGTGGAGGATAAAAATCATGCTTTTTCCCTCATTACACATCCCATGCGAGCTTGTAATGATAAAACCTCATCCAAATCACACATTGCAGCTCAATATTCAGTGAGGACAGGGCCTTTTTAAGTCGAAATGTGCAAAAATGCATCCTATCGCTCTGAAACGGCTGTTTTGCTCTCCACCACATTTACTGTCAGACTGGCCGAATTAGACCGATTCTGCCTCTTTCTTGCCTCTACATGTGAAGAACAGGGTGCTTGTGAGCATATTGTGCAGTTTCAAGCAGGTAGCTGGCTTGGAACGGGACCGGTGGGGCAGAGCAATCCTAGCGGCTCGCCCGAGCAGTGGAAGCCGGCGAGGGTGCGCGTTCAGCCGGATGAATGGGGCGCTGTCAGGGCCCCTCTCGTGGAGGATAAAAATCATGCTTTTTCCCTCATTACACATCCCATGCGAGCTTGTAATGATAAAACCTCATCCAAATCACACATTGCAGCTCAATATTCAGTGAGGACAGGGCCTTTTTAAGTCGAAATGTGCAAAAATGCATCCTATCGCTCTGAAACGGCTGTTTTGCTCTCCACCACATTTACTGTCAGACTGGCCGAATTAGACCGATTCTGCCTCTTTCTTGCCTCTACATGTGAAGAACAGGGTGCTTGTGAGCATATTGTGCAGTTTCAAGCAGGTAGCTGGCTTGGAACGGGACCGGTGGGGCAGAGCAATCCTAGCGGCTCGCCCGAGCAGTGGAAGCCGGCGAGGGTGCGCGTTCAGCCGGATGAATGGGGCGCTGTCAGGGCCCCTCTCGTGGAGGATAAAAATCATGCTTTTTCCCTCATTACACATCCCATGCGAGCTTGTAATGATAAAACCTCATCCAAATCACACATTGCAGCTCAATATTCAGTGAGGACAGGGCCTTTTTAAGTCGAAATGTGCAAAAAAGCATCCTATCGCTCTGAAACGGCTGTTTTGCTCTCCACCACATTTACTGTCAGACTGGCCGAATTAGACCGATTCTGCCTCTTTCTTGCCTCTACATGTGAAGAACAGGGTGCTTGTGAGCATATTGTGCAGTTTCACGCAGGTAGCTGGCTTGGAACGGGACCGGTGGGGCAGAGCAATCCTAGCGGCTCGCCCGAGCAGTGGAAGCCGGCGAGGGTGCGCGTTCAGCCGGATGAATGGGGCGCTGTCAGGGCCCCTCTCGTGGAGGATAAAAATCATGCTTTTTCCCTCATTACACATCCCATGCGAGCTTGTAATGATAAAACCTCACCCAAATCACACATTGCAGCTCAATATTCAGTGAGGACAGGGCCTTTTTAAGTCGAAATGTGCAAAAAAGCATCCTATCGCTCTGAAACGGCTGTTTTGCTCTCCACCACATTTACTGTCAGACTGGCCGAATTAGACCGATTCTGCCTCTTTCTTGCCTCTACATGTGAAGAACAGGGTGCTTGTGAGCATATTGTGCAGTTTCAAGCAGGTAGCTGGCTTGGAACGGGACCGGTGGGGCAGAGCAATCCTAGCGGCTCGCCCGAGCAGTGGAAGCCGGCGAGGGTGCGCGTTCAGCCGGATGAATGGGGCGCTGTCAGGGCCCCTCTCGTGGAGGATAAAAATCATGCTTTTTCCCTCATTACACATCCCATGCGAGCTTGTAATGATAAAACCTCACCCAAATCACACATTGCAGCTCAATATTCAGTGAGGACAGGGCCTTTTTAAGTCGAAATGTGCAAAAAAGCATCCTATCGCTCTGAAACGGCTGTTTTGCTCTCCACCACATTTACTGTCAGACTGGCCGAATTAGACCGATTCTGCCTCTTTCTTGCCTCTACATGTGAAGAACAGGGTGCTTGTGAGCATATTGTGCAGTTTCAAGCAGGTAGCTGGCTTGGAACGGGACCGGTGGGGCAGAGCAATCCTAGCGGCTCGCCCGAGCAGTGGAAGCCGGCGAGGGTGCGCGTTCAGCCGGATGAATGGGGCGCTGTCAGGGCCCCTCTCGTGGAGGATAAAAATCATGCTTTTTCCCTCATTACACATCCCATGCGAGCTTGTAATGATAAAACCTCATCCAAATCACACATTGCAGCTCAATATTCAGTGAGGACAGGGCCTTTTTAAGTCGAAATGTGCAAAAAAGCATCCTATCGCTCTGAAACGGCTGTTTTGCTCTCCACCACATTTACTGTCAGACTGGCCGAATTAGACCGATTCTGCCTCTTTCTTGCCTCTACATGTGAAGAACAGGGTGCTTGTGAGCATATTGTGCAGTTTCAAGCAGGTAGCTGGCTTGGAACGGGACCGGTGGGGCAGAGCAATCCTAGCGGCTCGCCCGAGCAGTGGAAGCCGGCGAGGGTGCGCGTTCAGCCGGATGAATGGGGCGCTGTCAGGGCCCCTCTCGTGGAGGATAAAAATCATGCTTTTTCCCTCATTACACATCCCATGCGAGCTTGTAATGATAAAACCTCATCCAAATCACACATTGCAGCTCAATATTCAGTGAGGACAGGGCCTTTTTAAGTCGAAATGTGCAAAAATGCATCCTATCGCTCTGAAACGGCTGTTTTGCTCTCCACCACATTTACTGTCAGACTGGCCGAATTAGACCGATTCTGCCTCTTTCTTGCCTCTACATGTGAAGAACAGGGTGCTTGTGAGCATATTGTGCAGTTTCAAGCAGGTAGCTGGCTTGGAACGGGACCGGTGGGGCAGAGCAATCCTAGCGGCTCGCCCGAGCAGTGGAAGCCGGCGAGGGTGCGCGTTCAGCCGGATGAATGGGGCGCTGTCAGGGCCCCTCTCGTGGAGGATAAAAATCATGCTTTTTCCCTCATTACACATCCCATGCGAGCTTGTAATGATAAAACCTCATCCAAATCACACATTGCAGCTCAATATTCAGTGAGGACAGGGCCTTTTTAAGTCGAAATGTGCAAAAAAGCATCCTATCGCTCTGAAACGGCTGTTTTGATCTCCACCACATTTACTGTCAGACTGGCCGAATTAGACCGATTCTGCCTCTTTCTTGCCTCTACATGTGAAGAACAGGGTGCTTGTGAGCATATTGTGCAGTTTCACGCAGGTAGCTGGCTTGGAACGGGACCGGTGGGGCAGAGCAATCCTAGCGGCTCGCCCGAGCAGTGGAAGCCGGCGAGGGTGCGCGTTCAGCCGGATGAATGGGGCGCTGTCAGGGCCCCTCTCGTGGAGGATAAAAATCATGCTTTTTCCCTCATTACACATCCCATGCGAGCTTGTAATGATAAAACCTCACCCAAATCACACATTGCAGCTCAATATTCAGTGAGGACAGGGCCTTTTTAAGTCGAAATGTGCAAAAAAGCATCCTATCGCTCTGAAACGGCTGTTTTGCTCTCCACCACATTTACTGTCAGACTGGCCGAATTAGACCGATTCTGCCTCTTTCTTGTCTCTACATGTGAAGAACAGGGTGCTTGTGAGCATATTGTGCAGTTTCAAGCAGGTAGCTGGCTTGGAACGGGACCGGTGGGGCAGAGCAATCCTAGCGGCTTGCCCGAGCAGTGGAAGCCGGCGAGGGTGCGCGTTCAGCCGGATGAATGGGGCGCTGTCAGGGCCCCTCTCGTGGAGGATAAAAATCATGCTTTTTCCCTCATCACACATTGCAGCTCAATATTCAGTGAGGACAGGGCCTTTTTAAGTCGAAATGTGCAAAAAAGCATCCTATCGCTCTGAAACGGCTGTTTTGCTCTCCACCACATTTACTGTCAGACTGGCCGAATTAGACCGATTCTGCCTCTTTCTTGCCTCTACATGTGAAGAACAGGGTGCTTGTGAGCATATTGTGCAGTTTCAAGCAGGTAGCTGGCTTGGAACGGGACCGGTGGGGCAGAGCAATCCTAGCGGCTCGCCCGAGCAGTGGAAGCCGGCGAGGGTGCGCGTTCAGCCGGATGAATGGGGCGCTGTCAGGGCCCCTGTCGTGGAGGATAAAAATCATGCTTTTTCCCTCATTACACATCCCATGCGAGCTTGTAATGATAAAACCTCATCCAAATCACACATTGCAGCTCAATATTCAGTGAGGACAGGGCCTTTTTAAGTCGAAATGTGCAAAAATGCATCCTATCGCTCTGAAACGGCTGTTTTGCTCTCCACCACATTTACTGTCAGACTGGCCGAATTAGACCGATTCTGCCTCTTTCTTGCCTCTACATGTGAAGAACAGGGTGCTTGTGAGCATATTGTGCAGTTTCAAGCAGGTAGCTGGCTTGGAACGGGACCGGTGGGGCAGAGCAATCCTAGCGGCTCGCCCGAGCAGTGGAAGCCGGCGAGGGTGCGCGTTCAGCCGGATGAATGGGGCGCTGTCAGGGCCCCTCTCGTGGAGGATAAAAATCATGCTTTTTCCCTCATTACACATCCCATGCGAGCTTGTAATGATAAAACCTCATCCAAATCACACATTGCAGCTCAATATTCAGTGAGGACAGGGCCTTTTTAAGTCGAAATGTGCAAAAATGCATCCTATCGCTCTGAAACGGCTGTTTTGCTCTCCACCACATTTACTGTCAGACTGGCCGAATTAGACCGATTCTGCCTCTTTCTTGCCTCTACATGTGAAGAACAGGGTGCTTGTGAGCATATTGTGCAGTTTCAAGCAGGTAGCTGGCTTGGAACGGGACCGGTGGGGCAGAGCAATCCTAGCGGCTCGCCCGAGCAGTGGAAGCCGGCGAGGGTGCGCGTTCAGCCGGATGAATGGGGCGCTGTCAGGGCCCCTCTCGTGGAGGATAAAAATCATGCTTTTTCCCTCATTACACATCCCATGCGAGCTTGTAATGATAAAACCTCATCCAAATCACACATTGCAGCTCAATATTCAGTGAGGACAGGGCCTTTTTAAGTCGAAATGTGCAAAAAAGCATCCTATCGCTCTGAAACGGCTGTTTTGCTCTCCACCACATTTACTGTCAGACTGGCCGAATTAGACCGATTCTGCCTCTTTCTTGCCTCTACATGTGAAGAACAGGGTGCTTGTGAGCATATTGTGCAGTTTCACGCAGGTAGCTGGCTTGGAACGGGACCGGTGGGGCAGAGCAATCCTAGCGGCTCGCCCGAGCAGTGGAAGCCGGCGAGGGTGCGCGTTCAGCCGGATGAATGGGGCGCTGTCAGGGCCCCTCTCGTGGAGGATAAAAATCATGCTTTTTCCCTCATTACACATCCCATGCGAGCTTGTAATGATAAAACCTCACCCAAATCACACATTGCAGCTCAATATTCAGTGAGGACAGGGCCTTTTTAAGTCGAAATGTGCAAAAAAGCATCCTATCGCTCTGAAACGGCTGTTTTGCTCTCCACCACATTTACTGTCAGACTGGCCGAATTAGACCGATTCTGCCTCTTTCTTGCCTCTACATGTGAAGAACAGGGTGCTTGTGAGCATATTGTGCAGTTTCAAGCAGGTAGCTGGCTTGGAACGGGACCGGTGGGGCAGAGCAATCCTAGCGGCTCGCCCGAGCAGTGGAAGCCGGCGAGGGTGCGCGTTCAGCCGGATGAATGGGGCGCTGTCAGGGCCCCTCTCGTGGAGGATAAAAATCATGCTTTTTCCCTCATTACACATCCCATGCGAGCTTGTAATGATAAAACCTCACCCAAATCACACATTGCAGCTCAATATTCAGTGAGGACAGGGCCTTTTTAAGTCGAAATGTGCAAAAAAGCATCCTCTCGCTCTGAAACGGCTGTTTTGCTCTCCACCACATTTACTGTCAGACTGGCCGAATTAGACCGATTCTGCCTCTTTCTTGCCTCTACATGTGAAGAACAGGGTGCTTGTGAGCATATTGTGCAGTTTCAAGCAGGTAGCTGGCTTGGAACGGGACCGGTGGGGCAGAGCAATCCTAGCGGCTCGCCCGAGCAGTGGAAGCCGGCGAGGGTGCGCGTTCAGCCGGATGAATGGGGCGCTGTCAGGGCCCCTGTCGTGGAGGATAAAAATCATGCTTTTTCCCTCATTACACATCCCATGCGAGCTTGTAATGATAAAACCTCATCCAAATCACACATTGCAGCTCAATATTCAGTGAGGACAGGGCCTTTTTAAGTCGAAATGTGCAAAAAAGCATCCTATCGCTCTGAAACGGCTGTTTTGCTCTCCACCACATTTACTGTCAGACTGGCCGAATTAGACCGATTCTGCCTCTTTCTTGCCTCTACATGTGAAGAACAGGGTGCTTGTGAGCATATTGTGCAGTTTCAAGCAGGTAGCTGGCTTGGAACGGGACCGGTGGGGCAGAGCAATCCTAGCGGCTCGCCCGAGCAGTGGAAGCCGGCGAGGGTGCGCGTTCAGCCGGATGAATGGGGCGCTGTCAGGGCCCCTCTCGTGGAGGATAAAAATCATGCTTTTTCCCTCATTACACATCCCATGCGAGCTTGTAATGATAAAACCTCATCCAAATCACACATTGCAGCTCAATATTCAGTGAGGACAGGGCCTTTTTAAGTCGAAATGTGCAAAAATGCATCCTATCGCTCTGAAACGGCTGTTTTGCTCTCCACCACATTTACTGTCAGACTGGCCGAATTAGACCGATTCTGCCTCTTTCTTGCCTCTACATGTGAAGAACAGGGTGCTTGTGAGCATATTGTGCAGTTTCAAGCAGGTAGCTGGCTTGGAACGGGACCGGTGGGGCAGAGCAATCCTAGCGGCTCGCCCGAGCAGTGGAAGCCGGCGAGGGTGCGCGTTCAGCCGGATGAATGGGGCGCTGTCAGGGCCCCTCTCGTGGAGGATAAAAATCATGCTTTTTCCCTCATTACACATCCCATGCGAGCTTGTAATGATAAAACCTCATCCAAATCACACATTGCAGCTCAATATTCAGTGAGGACAGGGCCTTTTTAAGTCGAAATGTGCAAAAAAGCATCCTATCGCTCTGAAACGGCTGTTTTGATCTCCACCACATTTACTGTCAGACTGGCCGAATTAGACCGATTCTGCCTCTTTCTTGCCTCTACATGTGAAGAACAGGGTGCTTGTGAGCATATTGTGCAGTTTCACGCAGGTAGCTGGCTTGGAACGGGACCGGTGGGGCAGAGCAATCCTAGCGGCTCGCCCGAGCAGTGGAAGCCGGCGAGGGTGCGCGTTCAGCCGGATGAATGGGGCGCTGTCAGGGCCCCTCTCGTGGAGGATAAAAATCATGCTTTTTCCCTCATTACACATCCCATGCGAGCTTGTAATGATAAAACCTCACCCAAATCACACATTGCAGCTCAATATTCAGTGAGGACAGGGCCTTTTTAAGTCGAAATGTGCAAAAAAGCATCCTATCGCTCTGAAACGGCTGTTTTGCTCTCCACCACATTTACTGTCAGACTGGCCGAATTAGACCGATTCTGCCTCTTTCTTGTCTCTACATGTGAAGAACAGGGTGCTTGTGAGCATATTGTGCAGTTTCAAGCAGGTAGCTGGCTTGGAACGGGACCGGTGGGGCAGAGCAATCCTAGCGGCTTGCCCGAGCAGTGGAAGCCGGCGAGGGTGCGCGTTCAGCCGGATGAATGGGGCGCTGTCAGGGCCCCTCTCGTGGAGGATAAAAATCATGCTTTTTCCCTCATCACACATTGCAGCTCAATATTCAGTGAGGACAGGGCCTTTTTAAGTCGAAATGTGCAAAAAAGCATCCTATCGCTCTGAAACGGCTGTTTTGCTCTCCACCACATTTACTGTCAGACTGGCCGAATTAGACCGATTCTGCCTCTTTCTTGCCTCTACATGTGAAGAACAGGGTGCTTGTGAGCATATTGTGCAGTTTCAAGCAGGTAGCTGGCTTGGAACGGGACCGGTGGGGCAGAGCAATCCTAGCGGCTCGCCCGAGCAGTGGAAGCCGGCGAGGGTGCGCGTTCAGCCGGATGAATGGGGCGCTGTCAGGGCCCCTGTCGTGGAGGATAAAAATCATGCTTTTTCCCTCATTACACATCCCATGCGAGCTTGTAATGATAAAACCTCATCCAAATCACACATTGCAGCTCAATATTCAGTGAGGACAGGGCCTTTTTAAGTCGAAATGTGCAAAAATGCATCCTATCGCTCTGAAACGGCTGTTTTGCTCTCCACCACATTTACTGTCAGACTGGCCGAATTAGACCGATTCTGCCTCTTTCTTGCCTCTACATGTGAAGAACAGGGTGCTTGTGAGCATATTGTGCAGTTTCAAGCAGGTAGCTGGCTTGGAACGGGACCGGTGGGGCAGAGCAATCCTAGCGGCTCGCCCGAGCAGTGGAAGCCGGCGAGGGTGCGCGTTCAGCCGGATGAATGGGGCGCTGTCAGGGCCCCTCTCGTGGAGGATAAAAATCATGCTTTTTCCCTCATTACACATCCCATGCGAGCTTGTAATGATAAAACCTCATCCAAATCACACATTGCAGCTCAATATTCAGTGAGGACAGGGCCTTTTTAAGTCGAAATGTGCAAAAATGCATCCTATCGCTCTGAAACGGCTGTTTTGCTCTCCACCACATTTACTGTCAGACTGGCCGAATTAGACCGATTCTGCCTCTTTCTTGCCTCTACATGTGAAGAACAGGGTGCTTGTGAGCATATTGTGCAGTTTCAAGCAGGTAGCTGGCTTGGAACGGGACCGGTGGGGCAGAGCAATCCTAGCGGCTCGCCCGAGCAGTGGAAGCCGGCGAGGGTGCGCGTTCAGCCGGATGAATGGGGCGCTGTCAGGGCCCCTCTCGTGGAGGATAAAAATCATGCTTTTTCCCTCATTACACATCCCATGCGAGCTTGTAATGATAAAACCTCATCCAAATCACACATTGCAGCTCAATATTCAGTGAGGACAGGGCCTTTTTAAGTCGAAATGTGCAAAAAAGCATCCTATCGCTCTGAAACGGCTGTTTTGCTCTCCACCACATTTACTGTCAGACTGGCCGAATTAGACCGATTCTGCCTCTTTCTTGCCTCTACATGTGAAGAACAGGGTGCTTGTGAGCATATTGTGCAGTTTCACGCAGGTAGCTGGCTTGGAACGGGACCGGTGGGGCAGAGCAATCCTAGCGGCTCGCCCGAGCAGTGGAAGCCGGCGAGGGTGCGCGTTCAGCCGGATGAATGGGGCGCTGTCAGGGCCCCTCTCGTGGAGGATAAAAATCATGCTTTTTCCCTCATTACACATCCCATGCGAGCTTGTAATGATAAAACCTCACCCAAATCACACATTGCAGCTCAATATTCAGTGAGGACAGGGCCTTTTTAAGTCGAAATGTGCAAAAAAGCATCCTATCGCTCTGAAACGGCTGTTTTGCTCTCCACCACATTTACTGTCAGACTGGCCGAATTAGACCGATTCTGCCTCTTTCTTGCCTCTACATGTGAAGAACAGGGTGCTTGTGAGCATATTGTGCAGTTTCAAGCAGGTAGCTGGCTTGGAACGGGACCGGTGGGGCAGAGCAATCCTAGCGGCTCGCCCGAGCAGTGGAAGCCGGCGAGGGTGCGCGTTCAGCCGGATGAATGGGGCGCTGTCAGGGCCCCTCTCGTGGAGGATAAAAATCATGCTTTTTCCCTCATTACACATCCCATGCGAGCTTGTAATGATAAAACCTCACCCAAATCACACATTGCAGCTCAATATTCAGTGAGGACAGGGCCTTTTTAAGTCGAAATGTGCAAAAAAGCATCCTATCGCTCTGAAACGGCTGTTTTGCTCTCCACCACATTTACTGTCAGACTGGCCGAATTAGACCGATTCTGCCTCTTTCTTGCCTCTACATGTGAAGAACAGGGTGCTTGTGAGCATATTGTGCAGTTTCAAGCAGGTAGCTGGCTTGGAACGGGACCGGTGGGGCAGAGCAATCCTAGCGGCTCGCCCGAGCAGTGGAAGCCGGCGAGGGTGCGCGTTCAGCCGGATGAATGGGGCGCTGTCAGGGCCCCTCTCGTGGAGGATAAAAATCATGCTTTTTCCCTCATTACACATCCCATGCGAGCTTGTAATGATAAAACCTCACCCAAATCACACATTGCAGCTCAATATTCAGTGAGGACAGGGCCTTTTTAAGTCGAAATGTGCAAAAAAGCATCCTATCGCTCTGAAACGGCTGTTTTGCTCTCCACCACATTTACTGTCAGACTGGCCGAATTAGACCGATTCTGCCTCTTTCTTGCCTCTACATGTGAAGAACAGGGTGCTTGTGAGCATATTGTGCAGTTTCAAGCAGGTAGCTGGCTTGGAACGGGACCGGTGGGGCAGAGCAATCCTAGCGGCTCGCCCGAGCAGTGGAAGCCGGCGAGGGTGCGCGTTCAGCCGGATGAATGGGGCGCTGTCAGGGCCCCTCTCGTGGAGGATAAAAATCATGCTTTTTCCCTCATTACACATCCCATGCGAGCTTGTAATGATAAAACCTCATCCAAAACACACATTGCAGCTCAATATTCAGTGAGGACAGGGCCTTTTTAAGTCGAAATGTGCAAAAAAGCATCCTATCGCTCTGAAACGGCTGTTTTGCTCTCCACCACATTTACTGTCAGACTGGCCGAATTAGACCGATTCTGCCTCTTTCTTGCCTCTACATGTGAAGAACAGGGTGCTTGTGAGCATATTGTGCAGTTTCAAGCAGGTAGCTGGCTTGGAACGGGACCGGTGGGGCAGAGCAATCCTAGCGGCTCGCCCGAGCAGTGGAAGCCGGCGAGGGTGCGCGTTCAGCCGGATGAATGGGGCGCTGTCAGGGCCCCTCTCGTGGAGGATAAAAATCATGCTTTTTCCCTCATTACACATCCCATGCGAGCTTGTAATGATAAAACCTCATCCAAATCACACATTGCAGCTCAATATTCAGTGAGGACAGGGCCTTTTTAAGTCGAAATGTGCAAAAAAGCATCCTATCGCTCTGAAACGGCTGTTTTGCTCTCCACCACATTTACTGTCAGACTGGCCGAATTAGACCGATTCTGCCTCTTTCTTGCCTCTACATGTGAAGAACAGGGTGCTTGTGAGCATATTGTGCAGTTTCACGCAGGTAGCTGGCTTGGAACGGGACCGGTGGGGCAGAGCAATCCTAGCGGCTCGCCCGAGCAGTGGAAGCCGGCGAGGGTGCGCGTTCAGCCGGATGAATGGGGCGCTGTCAGGGCCCCTCTCGTGGAGGATAAAAATCATGCTTTTTCCCTCATTACACATCCCATGCGAGCTTGTAATGATAAAACCTCATCCAAATCACACATTGCAGCTCAATATTCAGTGAGGACAGGGCCTTTTTAAGTCGAAATGTGCAAAAATGCATCCTATCGCTCTGAAACGGCTGTTTTGCTCTCCACCACATTTACTGTCAGACTGGCCGAATTAGACCGATTCTGCCTCTTTCTTGCCTCTACATGTGAAGAACAGGGTGCTTGTGAGCATATTGTGCAGTTTCACGCAGGTAGCTGGCTTGGAACGGGACCGGTGGGGCAGAGCAATCCTAGCGGCTCGCCCGAGCAGTGGAAGCCGGCGAGGGTGCGCGTTCAGCCGGATGAATGGGGCGCTGTCAGGGCCCCTCTCGTGGAGGATAAAAATCATGCTTTTTCCCTCATTACACATCCCATGCGAGCTTGTAATGATAAAACCTCACCCAAATCACACATTGCAGCTCAATATTCAGTGAGGACAGGGCCTTTTTAAGTCGAAATGTGCAAAAAAGCATCCTATCGCTCTGAAACGGCTGTTTTGCTCTCCACCACATTTACTGTCAGACTGGCCGAATTAGACCGATTCTGCCTCTTTCTTGCCTCTACATGTGAAGAACAGGGTGCTTGTGAGCATATTGTGCAGTTTCAAGCAGGTAGCTGGCTTGGAACGGGACCGGTGGGGCAGAGCAATCCTAGCGGCTCGCCCGAGCAGTGGAAGCCGGCGAGGGTGCGCGTTCAGCCGGATGAATGGGGCGCTGTCAGGGCCCCTCTCGTGGAGGATAAAAATCATGCTTTTTCCCTCATTACACATCCCATGCGAGCTTGTAATGATAAAACCTCACCCAAATCACACATTGCAGCTCAATATTCAGTGAGGACAGGGCCTTTTTAAGTCGAAATGTGCAAAAAAGCATCCTATCGCTCTGAAACGGCTGTTTTGCTCTCCACCACATTTACTGTCAGACTGGCCGAATTAGACCGATTCTGCCTCTTTCTTGCCTCTACATGTGAAGAACAGGGTGCTTGTGAGCATATTGTGCAGTTTCAAGCAGGTAGCTGGCTTGGAACGGGACCGGTGGGGCAGAGCAATCCTAGCGGCTCGCCCGAGCAGTGGAAGCCGGCGAGGGTGCGCGTTCAGCCGGATGAATGGGGCGCTGTCAGGGCCCCTCTCGTGGAGGATAAAAATCATGCTTTTTCCCTCATTACACATCCCATGCGAGCTTGTAATGATAAAACCTCACCCAAATCACACATTGCAGCTCAATATTCAGTGAGGACAGGGCCTTTTTAAGTCGAAATGTGCAAAAATGCATCCTATCGCTCTGAAACGGCTGTTTTGCTCTCCACCACATTTACTGTCAGACTGGCCGAATTAGACCGATTCTGCCTCTTTCTTGCCTCTACATGTGAAGAACAGGGTGCTTGTGAGCATATTGTGCAGTTTCAAGCAGGTAGCTGGCTTGGAACGGGACCGGTGGGGCAGAGCAATCCTAGCGGCTCGCCCGAGCAGTGGAAGCCGGCGAGGGTGCGCGTTCAGCCGGATGAATGGGGCGCTGTCAGGGCCCCTCTCGTGGAGGATAAAAATCATGCTTTTTCCCTCATTACACATCCCATGCGAGCTTGTAATGATAAAACCTCATCCAAATCACACATTGCAGCTCAATATTCAGTGAGGACAGGGCCTTTTTAAGTCGAAATGTGCAAAAAAGCATCCTATCGCTCTGAAACGGCTGTTTTGCTCTCCACCACATTTACTGTCAGACTGGCCGAATTAGACCGATTCTGCCTCTTTCTTGCCTCTACATGTGAAGAACAGGGTGCTTGTGAGCATATTGTGCAGTTTCACGCAGGTAGCTGGCTTGGAACGGGACCGGTGGGGCAGAGCAATCCTAGCGGCTCGCCCGAGCAGTGGAAGCCGGCGAGGGTGCGCGTTCAGCCGGATGAATGGGGCGCTGTCAGGGCCCCTCTCGTGGAGGATAAAAATCATGCTTTTTCCCTCATTACACATCCCATGCGAGCTTGTAATGATAAAACCTCACCCAAATCACACATTGCAGCTCAATATTCAGTGAGGACAGGGCCTTTTTAAGTCGAAATGTGCAAAAAAGCATCCTATCGCTCTGAAACGGCTGTTTTGCTCTCCACCACATTTACTGTCAGACTGGCCGAATTAGACCGATTCTGCCTCTTTCTTGCCTCTACATGTGAAGAACAGGGTGCTTGTGAGCATATTGTGCAGTTTCAAGCAGGTAGCTGGCTTGGAACGGGACCGGTGGGGCAGAGCAATCCTAGCGGCTCGCCCGAGCAGTGGAAGCCGGCGAGGGTGCGCGTTCAGCCGGATGAATGGGGCGCTGTCAGGGCCCCTCTCGTGGAGGATAAAAATCATGCTTTTTCCCTCATTACACATCCCATGCGAGCTTGTAATGATAAAACCTCACCCAAATCACACATTGCAGCTCAATATTCAGTGAGGACAGGGCCTTTTTAAGTCGAAATGTGCAAAAAAGCATCCTATCGCTCTGAAACGGCTGTTTTGCTCTCCACCACATTTACTGTCAGACTGGCCGAATTAGACCGATTCTGCCTCTTTCTTGCCTCTACATGTGAAGAACAGGGTGCTTGTGAGCATATTGTGCAGTTTCAAGCAGGTAGCTGGCTTGGAACGGGACCGGTGGGGCAGAGCAATCCTAGCGGCTCGCCCGAGCAGTGGAAGCCGGCGAGGGTGCGCGTTCAGCCGGATGAATGGGGCGCTGTCAGGGCCCCTCTCGTGGAGGATAAAAATCATGCTTTTTCCCTCATTACACATCCCATGCGAGCTTGTAATGATAAAACCTCATCCAAAACACACATTGCAGCTCAATATTCAGTGAGGACAGGGCCTTTTTAAGTCGAAATGTGCAAAAAAGCATCCTATCGCTCTGAAACGGCTGTTTTGCTCTCCACCACATTTACTGTCAGACTGGCCGAATTAGACCGATTCTGCCTCTTTCTTGCCTCTACATGTGAAGAACAGGGTGCTTGTGAGCATATTGTGCAGTTTCAAGCAGGTAGCTGGCTTGGAACGGGACCGGTGGGGCAGAGCAATCCTAGCGGCTCGCCCGAGCAGTGGAAGCCGGCGAGGGTGCGCGTTCAGCCGGATGAATGGGGCGCTGTCAGGGCCCCTCTCGTGGAGGATAAAAATCATGCTTTTTCCCTCATTACACATCCCATGCGAGCTTGTAATGATAAAACCTCATCCAAATCACACATTGCAGCTCAATATTCAGTGAGGACAGGGCCTTTTTAAGTCGAAATGTGCAAAAAAGCATCCTATCGCTCTGAAACGGCTGTTTTGCTCTCCACCACATTTACTGTCAGACTGGCCGAATTAGACCGATTCTGCCTCTTTCTTGCCTCTACATGTGAAGAACAGGGTGCTTGTGAGCATATTGTGCAGTTTCACGCAGGTAGCTGGCTTGGAACGGGACCGGTGGGGCAGAGCAATCCTAGCGGCTCGCCCGAGCAGTGGAAGCCGGCGAGGGTGCGCGTTCAGCCGGATGAATGGGGCGCTGTCAGGGCCCCTCTCGTGGAGGATAAAAATCATGCTTTTTCCCTCATTACACATCCCATGCGAGCTTGTAATGATAAAACCTCATCCAAATCACACATTGCAGCTCAATATTCAGTGAGGACAGGGCCTTTTTAAGTCGAAATGTGCAAAAATGCATCCTATCGCTCTGAAACGGCTGTTTTGCTCTCCACCACATTTACTGTCAGACTGGCCGAATTAGACCGATTCTGCCTCTTTCTTGCCTCTACATGTGAAGAACAGGGTGCTTGTGAGCATATTGTGCAGTTTCACGCAGGTAGCTGGCTTGGAACGGGACCGGTGGGGCAGAGCAATCCTAGCGGCTCGCCCGAGCAGTGGAAGCCGGCGAGGGTGCGCGTTCAGCCGGATGAATGGGGCGCTGTCAGGGCCCCTCTCGTGGAGGATAAAAATCATGCTTTTTCCCTCATTACACATCCCATGCGAGCTTGTAATGATAAAACCTCATCCAAATCACACATTGCAGCTCAATATTCAGTGAGGACAGGGCCTTTTTAAGTCGAAATGTGCAAAAAAGCATCCTATCGCTCTGAAACGGCTGTTTTGCTCTCCACCACATTTACTGTCAGACTGGCCGAATTAGACCGATTCTGCCTCTTTCTTGCCTCTACATGTGAAGAACAGGGTGCTTGTGAGCATATTGTGCAGTTTCACGCAGGTAGCTGGCTTGGAACGGGACCGGTGGGGCAGAGCAATCCTAGCGGCTCGCCCGAGCAGTGGAAGCCGGCGAGGGTGCGCGTTCAGCCGGATGAATGGGGCGCTGTCAGGGCCCCTCTCGTGGAGGATAAAAATCATGCTTTTTCCCTCATTACACATCCCATGCGAGCTTGTAATGATAAAACCTCACCCAAATCACACATTGCAGCTCAATATTCAGTGGGGACAGGGCCTTTTTAAGTCGAAATGTGCAAAAAAGCATCCTATCGCTCTGAAACGGCTGTTTTGCTCTCCACCACATTTACTGTCAGACTGGCCGAATTAGACCGATTCTGCCTCTTTCTTGCCTCTACATGTGAAGAACAGGGTGCTTGTGAGCATATTGTGCAGTTTCAAGCAGGTAGCTGGCTTGGAACGGGACCGGTGGGGCAGAGCAATCCTAGCGGCTCGCCCGAGCAGTGGAAGCCGGCGAGGGTGCGCGTTCAGCCGGATGAATGGGGCGCTGTCAGGGCCCCTCTCGTGGAGGATAAAAATCATGCTTTTTCCCTCATTACACAATCCCATGCGAGCTTGTAATGATAAAACCTCACCCAAATCACACATTGCAGCTCAATATTCAGTGAGGACAGGGCCTTTTTAAGTCGAAATGTGCAAAAAAGCATCCTATCGCTCTGAAACGGCTGTTTTGCTCTCCACCACATTTACTGTCAGACTGGCCGAATTAGACCGATTCTGCCTCTTTCTTGCCTCTACATGTGAAGAACAGGGTGCTTGTGAGCATATTGTGCAGTTTCAAGCAGGTAGCTGGCTTGGAACGGGACCGGTGGGGCAGAGCAATCCTAGCGGCTCGCCCGAGCAGTGGAAGCCGGCGAGGGTGCGCGTTCAGCCGGATGAATGGGGCGCTGTCAGGGCCCCTCTCGTGGAGGATAAAAATCATGCTTTTTCCCTCATTACACATCCCATGCGAGTTTGTAATGATAAAACCTCACCCAAATCACACATTGCAGCTCAATATTCAGTGAGGACAGGGCCTTTTTAAGTCGAAATGTGCAAAAAAGCATCCTATCGCTCTGAAACGGCTGTTTTGCTCTCCACCACATTTACTGTCAGACTGGCCGAATTAGACCGATTCTGCCTCTTTCTTGCCTCTACATGTGAAGAACAGGGTGCTTGTGAGCATATTGTGCAGTTTCAAGCAGGTAGCTGGCTTGGAACGGGACCGGTGGGGCAGAGCAATCCTAGCGGCTCGCCCGAGCAGTGGAAGCCGGCGAGGGTGCGCGTTCAGCCGGATGAATGGGGCGCTGTCAGGGCCCCTCTCGTGGAGGATAAAAATCATGCTTTTTCCCTCATTACACATCCCATGCGAGCTTGTAATGATAAAACCTCATCCAAAACACACATTGCAGCTCAATATTCAGTGAGGACAGGGCTTTTTAAGTCGAAATGTGCAAAAAAGCATCCTATCGCTCTGAAACGGCTGTTTTGCTCTCCACCACATTTACTGTCAGACTGGCCGAATTAGACCGATTCTGCCTCTTTCTTGCCTCTACATGTGAAGAACAGGGTGCTTGTGAGCATATTGTGCAGTTTCAAGCAGGTAGCTGGCTTGGAACGGGACCGGTGGGGCAGAGCAATCCTAGCGGCTCGCCCGAGCAGTGGAAGCCGGCGAGGGTGCGCGTTCAGCCGGATGAATGGGGCGCTGTCAGGGCCCCTCTCGTGGAGGATAAAAATCATGCTTTTTCCCTCATTACACATCCCATGCGAGCTTGTAATGATAAAACCTCATCCAAATCACACATTGCAGCTCAATATTCAGTGAGGACAGGGCCTTATTAAGTCCAAATGTGCAAAAAAGCGTCCTATCGCTCTGAAACGGCTGTTTTGCTCTCCACCACATTTACTGTCAGACTGGCCGAATTAGACCGATTCTGCCTCTTTCTTGCCTCTGCATGTGAAGAACAGGGTGCTTGTGAGCATATTGTGCAGTTTCAAGCAGGTAGCTGGCTTGGAACGGGACCGGTGGGGCAGAGCAATCCTAGCGGCTCGCCCGAGCAGTGGAAGCCGGCGAGGGTGCGCGTTCAGCCGGATGAATGGGGCGCTGTCAGGGCCCCTCTCGTGGAGGATAAAAATCATGCTTTTTCCCTCATTACACATCCCATGCGAGCTTGTAATGATAAAACCTCATCCAAATCACACATTGCAGCTCAATATTCAGTGAGGACAGGGCCTTTTTAAGTCGAAATGTGCAAAAAAGCATCCTATCGCTCTGAAACGGCTGTTTTGCTCTCCACCACATTTACTGTCAGACTGGCCGAATTAGACCGATTCTGCCTCTTTCTTGCCTCTACATGTGAAGAACAGGGTGCTTGTGAGCATATTGTGCAGTTTCAAGCAGGTAGCTGGCTTGGAACGGGACCGGTGGGGCAGAGCAATCCTAGCGGCTCGCCCGAGCAGTGGAAGCCGGCGAGGGTGCGCGTTCAGCCGGATGAATGGGGCGCTGTCAGGGCCCCTCTCGTGGAGGATAAAAATCATGCTTTTTCCCTCATTACACATCCCATGCGAGCTTGTAATGATAAAACCTCATCCAAATCACACATTGCAGCTCAATATTCAGTGAGGACAGGGCCTTTTTAAGTCGAAATGTGCAAAAAAGCGTCCTATCGCTCTGAAACGGCTGTTTTGCTCTCCACCACATTTACTGTCAGACTGGCCGAATTAGACCGATTCTGCCTCTTTCTTGCCTCTGCATGTGAAGAACAGGGTGCTTGTGAGCATATTGTGCAGTTTCAAGCAGGTAGCTGGCTTGGAACGGGACCGGTGGGGCAGAGCAATCCTAGCGGCTCGCCCGAGCAGTGGAAGCCGGCGAGGGTGCGCGTTCAGCCGGATGAATGGGGCGCTGTCAGGGCCCCTCTCGTGGAGGATAAAAATCATGCTTTTTCCCTCATTACACATCCCATGCGAGCTTGTAATGATAAAACCTCATCCAAATCACACATTGCAGCTCAATATTCAGTGAGGACAGGGCCTTTTTAAGTCGAAATGTGCAAAAAAGCGTCCTGTCGCTCTGAAACGGCTGTTTTGCTCTCCACCACATTTACTGTCAGACTGGCCGAATTAGACCGATTCTGCCTCTTTCTTGCCTCTGCATGTGAAGAACAGGGTGCTTGTGAGCATATTGTGCAGTTTCAAGCAGGTAGCTGGCTTGGAACGGGACCGGTGGGGCAGAGCAATCCTAGCGGCTCGCCCGAGCAGTGGAAGCCGGCGAGGGTGCGCGTTCAGCCGGATGAATGGGGCGCTGTCAGGGCCCCTCTCGTGGAGGATAAAAATCATGCTTTTTCCCTCATTACACATCCCATGCGAGCTTGTAATGATAAAACCTCATCCAAATCACACATTGCAGCTCAATATTCAGTGAGGACAGGGCCTTTTTAAGTCGAAATGTGCAAAAAAGCGTCCTGTCGCTCTGAAACGGCTGTTTTGCTCTCCACCACATTTACTGTCAGACTGGCCGAATTAGACCGATTCTGCCTCTTTCTTGCCTCTGCATGTGAAGAACAGGGTGCTTGTGAGCATATTGTGCAGTTTCAAGCAGGTAGCTGGCTTGGAACGGGACCGGTGGGGCAGAGCAATCCTAGCGGCTCGCCCGAGCAGTGGAAGCCGGCGAGGGTGCGCGTTCAGCCGGATGAATGGGGCGCTGTCAGGGCCCCTCTCGTGGAGGATAAAAATCATGCTTTTTCCCTCATTACACATCCCATGCGAGCTTGTAATGATAAAACCTCATCCAAATCACACATTGCAGCTCAATATTCAGTGAGGACAGGGCCTTTTTAAGTCGAAATGTGCAAAAAAGCGTCCTATCGCTCTGAAACGGCTGTTTTGCTCTCCACCACATTTACTGTCAGACTGGCCGAATTAGACCGATTCTGCCTCTTTCTTGCCTCTGCATGTGAAGAACAGGGTGCTTGTGAGCATATTGTGCAGTTTCAAGCAGGTAGCTGGCTTGGAACGGGACCGGTGGGGCAGAGCAATCCTAGCGGCTCGCCCGAGCAGTGGAAGCCGGCGAGGGTGCGCGTTCAGCCGGATGAATGGGGCGCTGTCAGGGCCCCTCTCGTGGAGGATAAAAATCATGCTTTTTCCCTCATTACACATCCCATGCGAGCTTGTAATGATAAAACCTCATCCAAATCACACATTGCAGCTCAATATTCAGTGAGGACAGGGCCTTTTTAAGTCGAAATGTGCAAAAAAGCGTCCTATCGCTCTGAAACGGCTGTTTTGCTCTCCACCACATTTACTGTCAGACTGGCCGAATTAGACCGATTCTGCCTCTTTCTTGCCTCTGCATGTGAAGAACAGGGTGCTTGTGAGCATATTGTGCAGTTTCAAGCAGGTAGCTGGCTTGGAACGGGACCGGTGGGGCAGAGCAATCCTAGCGGCTCGCCCGAGCAGTGGAAGCCGGCGAGGGTGCGCGTTCAGCCGGATGAATGGGGCGCTGTCAGGGCCCCTCTCGTGGAGGATAAAAATCATGCTTTTTCCCTCATTACACATCCCATGCGAGCTTGTAATGATAAAACCTCATCCAAATCACACATTGCAGCTAAATATTCAGTGAGGACAGGGCCTTTTTAAGTCGAAATGTGCAAAAAAGCATCCTATCGCTCTGAAACGGCTGTTTTGCTCTCCACCACATTTACTGTCAGACTGGCCGAATTAGACCGATTCTGCCTCTTTCTTGCCTCTACATGTGAAGAACAGGGTGCTTGTGAGCATATTGTGCAGTTTCAAGCAGGTAGCTGGCTTGGAACGGGACCGGTGGGGCAGAGCAATCCTAGCGGCTCGCCCGAGCAGTGGAAGCCGGCGAGGGTGCGCGTTCAGCCGGATGAATGGGGCGCTGTCAGGGCCCCTCTCGTGGAGGATAAAAATCATGCTTTTTCCCTCATTACACATCCCATGCGAGCTTGTAATGATAAAACCTCATCCAAATCACACATTGCAGCTCAATATTCAGTGAGGACAGGGCCTTATTAAGTCCAAATGTGCAAAAAAGCGTCCTATCGCTCTGAAACGGCTGTTTTGCTCTCCACCACATTTACTGTCAGACTGGCCGAATTAGACCGATTCTGCCTCTTTCTTGCCTCTGCATGTGAAGAACAGGGTGCTTGTGAGCATATTGTGCAGTTTCAAGCAGGTAGCTGGCTTGGAACGGGACCGGTGGGGCAGAGCAATCCTAGCGGCTCGCCCGAGCAGTGGAAGCCGGCGAGGGTGCGCGTTCAGCCGGATGAATGGGGCGCTGTCAGGGCCCCTCTCGTGGAGGATAAAAATCATGCTTTTTCCCTCATTACACATCCCATGCGAGCTTGTAATGATAAAACCTCATCCAAATCACACATTGCAGCTCAATATTCAGTGAGGACAGGGCCTTTTTAAGTCGAAATGTGCAAAAAAGCATCCTATCGCTCTGAAACGGCTGTTTTGCTCTCCACCACATTTACTGTCAGACTGGCCGAATTAGACCGATTCTGCCTCTTTCTTGCCTCTACATGTGAAGAACAGGGTGCTTGTGAGCATATTGTGCAGTTTCAAGCAGGTAGCTGGCTTGGAACGGGACCGGTGGGGCAGAGCAATCCTAGCGGCTCGCCCGAGCAGTGGAAGCCGGCGAGGGTGCGCGTTCAGCCGGATGAATGGGGCGCTGTCAGGGCCCCTCTCGTGGAGGATAAAAATCATGCTTTTTCCCTCATTACACATCCCATGCGAGCTTGTAATGATAAAACCTCATCCAAATCACACATTGCAGCTCAATATTCAGTGAGGACAGGGCCTTTTTAAGTCGAAATGTGCAAAAAAGCGTCCTATCGCTCTGAAACGGCTGTTTTGCTCTCCACCACATTTACTGTCAGACTGGCCGAATTAGACCGATTCTGCCTCTTTCTTGCCTCTGCATGTGAAGAACAGGGTGCTTGTGAGCATATTGTGCAGTTTCAAGCAGGTAGCTGGCTTGGAACGGGACCGGTGGGGCAGAGCAATCCTAGCGGCTCGCCCGAGCAGTGGAAGCCGGCGAGGGTGCGCGTTCAGCCGGATGAATGGGGCGCTGTCAGGGCCCCTCTCGTGGAGGATAAAAATCATGCTTTTTCCCTCATTACACATCCCATGCGAGCTTGTAATGATAAAACCTCATCCAAATCACACATTGCAGCTCAATATTCAGTGAGGACAGGGCCTTTTTAAGTCGAAATGTGCAAAAAAGCGTCCTGTCGCTCTGAAACGGCTGTTTTGCTCTCCACCACATTTACTGTCAGACTGGCCGAATTAGACCGATTCTGCCTCTTTCTTGCCTCTGCATGTGAAGAACAGGGTGCTTGTGAGCATATTGTGCAGTTTCAAGCAGGTAGCTGGCTTGGAACGGGACCGGTGGGGCAGAGCAATCCTAGCGGCTCGCCCGAGCAGTGGAAGCCGGCGAGGGTGCGCGTTCAGCCGGATGAATGGGGCGCTGTCAGGGCCCCTCTCGTGGAGGATAAAAATCATGCTTTTTCCCTCATTACACATCCCATGCGAGCTTGTAATGATAAAACCTCATCCAAATCACACATTGCAGCTCAATATTCAGTGAGGACAGGGCCTTTTTAAGTCGAAATGTGCAAAAAAGCGTCCTATCGCTCTGAAACGGCTGTTTTGCTCTCCACCACATTTACTGTCAGACTGGCCGAATTAGACCGATTCTGCCTCTTTCTTGCCTCTGCATGTGAAGAACAGGGTGCTTGTGAGCATATTGTGCAGTTTCAAGCAGGTAGCTGGCTTGGAACGGGACCGGTGGGGCAGAGCAATCCTAGCGGCTCGCCCGAGCAGTGGAAGCCGGCGAGGGTGCGCGTTCAGCCGGATGAATGGGGCGCTGTCAGGGCCCCTCTCGTGGAGGATAAAAATCATGCTTTTTCCCTCATTACACATCCCATGCGAGCTTGTAATGATAAAACCTCATCCAAATCACACATTGCAGCTCAATATTCAGTGAGGACAGGGCCTTTTTAAGTCGAAATGTGCAAAAAAGCGTCCTGTCGCTCTGAAACGGCTGTTTTGCTCTCCACCACATTTACTGTCAGACTGGCCGAATTAGACCGATTCTGCCTCTTTCTTGCCTCTGCATGTGAAGAACAGGGTGCTTGTGAGCACATTGTGCAGTTTCAAGCAGGTAGCTGGCTTGGAACGGGACCGGTGGGGCAGAGCAATCCTAGCGGCTCGCCCGAGCAGTGGAAGCCGGCGAGGGTGCGCGTTCAGCCGGATGAATGGGGCGCTGTCAGGGCCCCTCTCGTGGAGGATAAAAATCATGCTTTTTCCCTCATTACACATCCCATGCGAGCTTGTAATGATAAAACCTCATCCAAATCACACATTGCAGCTCAATATTCAGTGAGGACAGGGCCTTTTTAAGTCGAAATGTGCAAAAAAGCGTCCTGTCGCTCTGAAACGGCTGTTTTGCTCGCCACCACATTTACTGTCAGACTGGCCGAATTAGACCGATTCTGCCTCTTTCTTGCCTCTGCATGTGAAGAACAGGGTGCTTGTGAGCATATTGTGCAGTTTCAAGCAGGTAGCTGGCTTGGAACGGGACCGGTGGGGCAGAGCAATCCTAGCGGCTCGCCCGAGCAGTGGAAGCCGGCGAGGGTGCGCGTTCAGCCGGATGAATGGGGCGCTGTCAGGGCCCCTCTCGTGGAGGATAAAAATCATGCTTTTTCCCTCATTACACATCCCATGCGAGCTTGTAATGATAAAACCTCATCCAAATCACACATTGCAGCTCAATATTCAGTGAGGACAGGGCCTTTTTAAGTCGAAATGTGCAAAAAAGCGTCCTATCGCTCTGAAACGGCTGTTTTGCTCTCCACCACATTTACTGTCAGACTGGCCGAATTAGACCGATTCTGCCTCTTTCTTGCCTCTGCATGTGAAGAACAGGGTGCTTGTGAGCATATTGTGCAGTTTCAAGCAGGTAGCTGGCTTGGAACGGGACCGGTGGGGCAGAGCAATCCTAGCGGCTCGCCCGAGCAGTGGAAGCCGGCGAGGGTGCGCGTTCAGC
The DNA here is from genome assembly GCF_963514085.1 of Chelon labrosus. Classification (NCBI taxonomy): domain Eukaryota; kingdom Metazoa; phylum Chordata; class Actinopteri; order Mugiliformes; family Mugilidae; genus Chelon; species Chelon labrosus. The sequence goes on along the minus strand of NW_028181693.1, from coordinate 10,434 downwards.
CGGATGAATGGGGCGCTGTCAGGGCCCCTCTCGTGGAGGATAAAAATCATGCTTTTTCCCTCATTACACATCCCATGCGAGCTTGTAATGATAAAACCTCATCCAAATCACACATTGCAGCTCAATATTCAGTGAGGACAGGGCCTTTTTAAGTCGAAATGTGCAAAAAAGCGTCCTATCGCTCTGAAACGGCTGTTTTGCTCTCCACCACATTTACTGTCAGACTGGCCGAATTAGACCGATTCTGCCTCTTTCTTGCCTCTGCATGTGAAGAACAGGGTGCTTGTGAGCATATTGTGCAGTTTCAAGCAGGTAGCTGGCTTGGAACGGGACCGGTGGGGCAGAGCAATCCTAGCGGCTCGCCCGAGCAGTGGAAGCCGGCGAGGGTGCGCGTTCAGCCGGATGAATGGGGCGCTGTCAGGGCCCCTCTCGTGGAGGATAAAAATCATGCTTTTTCCCTCATTACACATCCCATGCGAGCTTGTAATGATAAAACCTCATCCAAATCACACATTGCAGCTCAATATTCAGTGAGGACAGGGCCTTTTTAAGTCGAAATGTGCAAAAAAGCGTCCTATCGCTCTGAAACGGCTGTTTTGCTCTCCACCACATTTACTGTCAGACTGGCCGAATTAGACCGATTCTGCCTCTTTCTTGCCTCTGCATGTGAAGAACAGGGTGCTTGTGAGCATATTGTGCAGTTTCAAGCAGGTAGCTGGCTTGGAACGGGACCGGTGGGGCAGAGCAATCCTAGCGGCTCGCCCGAGCAGTGGAAGCCGGCGAGGGTGCGCGTTCAGCCGGATGAATGGGGCGCTGTCAGGGCCCCTCTCGTGGAGGATAAAAATCATGCTTTTTCCCTCATTACACATCCCATGCGAGCTTGTAATGATAAAACCTCATCCAAATCACACATTGCAGCTCAATATTCAGTGAGGACAGGGCCTTTTTAAGTCGAAATGTGCAAAAAAGCATCCTATCGCTCTGAAACGGCTGTTTTGCTCTCCACCACATTTACTGTCAGACTGGCCGAATTAGACCGATTCTGCCTCTTTCTTGCCTCTGCATGTGAAGAACAGGGTGCTTGTGAGCATATTGTGCAGTTTCAAGCAGGTAGCTGGCTTGGAACGGGACCGGTGGGGCAGAGCAATCCTAGCGGCTCGCCCGAGCAGTGGAAGCCGGCGAGGGTGCGCGTTCAGCCGGATGAATGGGGCGCTGTCAGGGCCCCTCTCGTGGAGGAAAAAAATCATGCTTTTTCCCTCATTACACATCCCATGCGAGCTTGTAATGATAAAACCTCATCCAAATCACACATTGCAGCTCAATATTCAGTGAGGACAGGGCCTTTTTAAGTCGAAATGTGCAAAAAAGCATCCTATCGCTCTGAAACGGCTGTTTTGCTCTCCACCACATTTACTGTCAGACTGGCCGAATTAGACCGATTCTGCCTCTTTCTTGCCTCTACATGTGAAGAACAGGGTGCTTGTGAGCATATTGTGCAGTTTCAAGCAGGTAGCTGGCTTGGAACGGGACCGGTGGGGCAGAGCAATCCTAGCGGCTCGCCCGAGCAGTGGAAGCCGGCGAGGGTGCGCGTTCAGCCGGATGAATGGGGCGCTGTCAGGGCCCCTCTCGTGGAGGATAAAAATCATGCTTTTTCCCTCATTACACATCCCATGCGAGCTTGTAATGATAAAACCTCATCCAAATCACACATTGCAGCTCAATATTCAGTGAGGACAGGGCCTTTTTAAGTCGAAATGTGCAAAAAAGCATCCTATCGCTCTGAAACGGCTGTTTTGCTCTCCACCACATTTACTGTCAGACTGGCCGAATTAGACCGATTCTGCCTCTTTCTTGCCTCTACATGTGAAGAACAGGGTGCTTGTGAGCATATTGTGCAGTTTCAAGCAGGTAGCTGGCTTGGAACGGGACCGGTGGGGCAGAGCAATCCTAGCGGCTCGCCCGAGCAGTGGAAGCCGGCGAGGGTGCGCGTTCAGCCGGATGAATGGGGCGCTGTCAGGGCCCCTCTCGTGGAGGATAAAAATCATGCTTTTTCCCTCATTACACATCCCATGCGAGCTTGTAATGATAAAACCTCATCCAAATCACACATTGCAGCTCAATATTCAGTGAGGACAGGGCCTTTTTAAGTCGAAATGTGCAAAAAAGCGTCCTATCGCTCTGAAACGGCTGTTTTGCTCTCCACCACATTTACTGTCAGACTGGCCGAATTAGACCGATTCTGCCTCTTTCTTGCCTCTGCATGTGAAGAACAGGGTGCTTGTGAGCATATTGTGCAGTTTCAAGCAGGTAGCTGGCTTGGAACGGGACCGGTGGGGCAGAGCAATCCTAGCGGCTCGCCCGAGCAGTGGAAGCCGGCGAGGGTGCGCGTTCAGCCGGATGAATGGGGCGCTGTCAGGGCCCCTCTCGTGGAGGATAAAAATCATGCTTTTTCCCTCATTACACATCCCATGCGAGCTTGTAATGATAAAACCTCATCCAAATCACACATTGCAGCTCAATATTCAGTGAGGACAGGGCCTTTTTAAGTCGAAATGTGCAAAAAAGCGTCCTATCGCTCTGAAACGGCTGTTTTGCTCTCCACCACATTTACTGTCAGACTGGCCGAATTAGACCGATTCTGCCTCTTTCTTGCCTCTGCATGTGAAGAACAGGGTGCTTGTGAGCATATTGTGCAGTTTCAAGCAGGTAGCTGGCTTGGAACGGGACCGGTGGGGCAGAGCAATCCTAGCGGCTCGCCCGAGCAGTGGAAGCCGGCGAGGGTGCGCGTTCAGCCGGATGAATGGGGCGCTGTCAGGGCCCCTCTCGTGGAGGATAAAAATCATGCTTTTTCCCTCATTACACATCCCATGCGAGCTTGTAATGATAAAACCTCATCCAAATCACACATTGCAGCTCAATATTCAGTGAGGACAGGGCCTTTTTAAGTCGAAATGTGCAAAAAAGCGTCCTATCGCTCTGAAACGGCTGTTTTGCTCTCCACCACATTTACTGTCAGACTGGCCGAATTAGACCGATTCTGCCTCTTTCTTGCCTCTGCATGTGAAGAACAGGGTGCTTGTGAGCATATTGTGCAGTTTCAAGCAGGTAGCTGGCTTGGAACGGGACCGGTGGGGCAGAGCAATCCTAGCGGCTCGCCCGAGCAGTGGAAGCCGGCGAGGGTGCGCGTTCAGCCGGATGAATGGGGCGCTGTCAGGGCCCCTCTCGTGGAGGATAAAAATCATGCTTTTTCCCTCATTACACATCCCATGCGAGCTTGTAATGATAAAACCTCATCCAAATCACACATTGCAGCTCAATATTCAGTGAGGACAGGGCCTTTTTAAGTCGAAATGTGCAAAAAAGCGTCCTATCGCTCTGAAACGGCTGTTTTGCTCTCCACCACATTTACTGTCAGACTGGCCGAATTAGACCGATTCTGCCTCTTTCTTGCCTCTGCATGTGAAGAACAGGGTGCTTGTGAGCATATTGTGCAGTTTCAAGCAGGTAGCTGGCTTGGAACGGGACCGGTGGGGCAGAGCAATCCTAGCGGCTCGCCCGAGCAGTGGAAGCCGGCGAGGGTGCGCGTTCAGCCGGATGAATGGGGCGCTGTCAGGGCCCCTCTCGTGGAGGATAAAAATCATGCTTTTTCCCTCATTACACATCCCATGCGAGCTTGTAATGATAAAACCTCATCCAAATCACACATTGCAGCTCAATATTCAGTGAGGACAGGGCCTTTTTAAGTCGAAATGTGCAAAAAAGCGTCCTATCGCTCTGAAACGGCTGTTTTGCTCTCCACCACATTTACTGTCAGACTGGCCGAATTAGACCGATTCTGCCTCTTTCTTGCCTCTGCATGTGAAGAACAGGGTGCTTGTGAGCATATTGTGCAGTTTCAAGCAGGTAGCTGGCTTGGAACGGGACCGGTGGGGCAGAGCAATCCTAGCGGCTCGCCCGAGCAGTGGAAGCCGGCGAGGGTGCGCGTTCAGCCGGATGAATGGGGCGCTGTCAGGGCCCCTCTCGTGGAGGATAAAAATCATGCTTTTTCCCTCATTACACATCCCATGCGAGCTTGTAATGATAAAACCTCATCCAAATCACACATTGCAGCTCAATATTCAGTGAGGACAGGGCCTTTTTAAGTCGAAATGTGCAAAAAAGCGTCCTATCGCTCTGAAACGGCTGTTTTGCTCTCCACCACATTTACTGTCAGACTGGCCGAATTAGACCGATTCTGCCTCTTTCTTGCCTCTGCATGTGAAGAACAGGGTGCTTGTGAGCATATTGTGCAGTTTCAAGCAGGTAGCTGGCTTGGAACGGGACCGGTGGGGCAGAGCAATCCTAGCGGCTCGCCCGAGCAGTGGAAGCCGGCGAGGGTGCGCGTTCAGCCGGATGAATGGGGCGCTGTCAGGGCCCCTCTCGTGGAGGATAAAAATCATGCTTTTTCCCTCATTACACATCCCATGCGAGCTTGTAATGATAAAACCTCATCCAAATCACACATTGCAGCTCAATATTCAGTGAGGACAGGGCCTTTTTAAGTCGAAATGTGCAAAAAAGCGTCCTATCGCTCTGAAACGGCTGTTTTGCTCTCCACCACATTTACTGTCAGACTGGCCGAATTAGACCGATTCTGCCTCTTTCTTGCCTCTGCATGTGAAGAACAGGGTGCTTGTGAGCATATTGTGCAGTTTCAAGCAGGTAGCTGGCTTGGAACGGGACCGGTGGGGCAGAGCAATCCTAGCGGCTCGCCCGAGCAGTGGAAGCCGGCGAGGGTGCGCGTTCAGCCGGATGAATGGGGCGCTGTCAGGGCCCCTCTCGTGGAGGATAAAAATCATGCTTTTTCCCTCATTACACATCCCATGCGAGCTTGTAATGATAAAACCTCATCCAAATCACACATTGCAGCTCAATATTCAGTGAGGACAGGGCCTTTTTAAGTCGAAATGTGCAAAAAAGCGTCCTATCGCTCTGAAACGGCTGTTTTGCTCTCCACCACATTTACTGTCAGACTGGCCGAATTAGACCGATTCTGCTCTTTCTTGCCTCTGCATGTGAAGAACAGGGTGCTTGTGAGCATATTGTGCAGTTTCAAGCAGGTAGCTGGCTTGGAACGGGACCGGTGGGGCAGAGCAATCCTAGCGGCTCGCCCGAGCAGTGGAAGCCGGCGAGGGTGCGCGTTCAGCCGGATGAATGGGGCGCTGTCAGGGCCCCTCTCGTGGAGGATAAAAATCATGCTTTTTCCCTCATTACACATCCCATGCGAGCTTGTAATGATAAAACCTCATCCAAATCACACATTGCAGCTCAATATTCAGTGAGGACAGGGCCTTTTTAAGTCGAAATGTGCAAAAAAGCGTCCTATCGCTCTGAACGGCTGTTTTGCTCTCCACCACATTTACTGTCAGACTGGCCGAATTAGACCGATTCTGCCTCTTTCTTGCCTCTGCATGTGAAGAACAGGGTGCTTGTGAGCATATTGTGCAGTTTCAAGCAGGTAGCTGGCTTGGAACGGGACCGGTGGGGCAGAGCAATCCTAGCGGCTCGCCGAGCAGTGGAAGCCGGCGAGGGTGCGCGTTCAGCCGGATGAATGGGGCGCTGTCAGGGCCCCTCTCGTGGAGGATAAAAATCATGCTTTTTCCCTCATTACACATCCCATGCGAGCTTGTAATGATAAAACCTCATCCAAATCACACATTGCAGCTCAATATTCAGTGAGGACAGGGCCTTTTTAAGTCGAAATGTGCAAAAAAAGCGTCCTATCGCTCTGAAACGGCTGTTTTGCTCTCCACCACATTTACTGTCAGACTGGCCGAATTAGACCGATTCTGCCTCTTTCTTGCCTCTGCATGTGAAGAACAGGGTGCTTGTGAGCATATTGTGCAGTTTCAAGCAGGTAGCTGGCTTGGAACGGGACCGGTGGGGCAGAGCAATCCTAGCGGCTCGCCCCGAGCAGTGGAAGCCGGCGAGGGTGCGCGTTCAGCCGGATGAATGGGGCGCTGTCAGGGCCCCTCTCGTGGAGGATAAAAATCATGCTTTTTCCCTCATTACACATCCCATGCGAGCTTGTAATGATAAAACCTCATCCAAATCACACATTGCAGCTCAATATTCAGTGAGGACAGGGGCCTTTTTAAGTCGAAATGTGCAAAAAAGCGTCCTATCGCTCTGAAACGGCTGTTTTGCTCTCCACCACATTTACTGTCAGACTGGCCGAATTAGACCGATTCTGCCTCTTTCTTGCCTCTGCATGTGAAGAACAGGGTGCTTGTGAGCATATTGTGCAGTTTCAAGCAGGTAGCTGGCTTGGAACGGGACCGGTGGGGCAGAGCAATCCTAGCGGCTCGCCCGAGCAGTGGAAGCCGGCGAGGGTGCGCGTTCAGCCGGATGAATGGGGCGCTGTCAGGGCCCCTCTCGTGGAGGATAAAAATCATGCTTTTTCCCTCATTACACATCCCATGCGAGCTTGTAATGATAAAACCTCATCCAAATCACACATTGCAGCTCAATATTCAGTGAGGACAGGGCCTTTTTAAGTCGAAATGTGCAAAAAAGCGTCCTATCGCTCTGAAACGGCTGTTTTGCTCTCCACCACATTTACTGTCAGACTGGCCGAATTAGACCGATTCTGCCTCTTTCTTGCCTCTGCATGTGAAGAACAGGGTGCTTGTGAGCATATTGTGCAGTTTCAAGCAGGTAGCTGGCTTGGAACGGGACCGGTGGGGCAGAGCAATCCTAGCGGCTCGCCCGAGCAGTGGAAGCCGGCGAGGGTGCGCGTTCAGCCGGATGAATGGGGCGCTGTCAGGGCCCCTCTCGTGGAGGATAAAAATCATGCTTTTTCCCTCATTACACATCCCATGCGAGCTTGTAATGATAAAACCTCATCCAAATCACACATTGCAGCTCAATATTCAGTGAGGACAGGGCCTTTTTAAGTCGAAATGTGCAAAAAAGCGTCCTATCGCTCTGAAACGGCTGTTTTGCTCTCCACCACATTTACTGTCAGACTGGCCGAATTAGACCGATTCTGCCTCTTTCTTGCCTCTGCATGTGAAGAACAGGGTGCTTGTGAGCATATTGTGCAGTTTCAAGCAGGTAGCTGGCTTGGAACGGGACCGGTGGGGCAGAGCAATCCTAGCGGCTCGCCCGAGCAGTGGAAGCCGGCGAGGGTGCGCGTTCAGCCGGATGAATGGGGCGCTGTCAGGGCCCCTCTCGTGGAGGATAAAAATCATGCTTTTTCCCTCATTACACATCCCATGCGAGCTTGTAATGATAAAACCTCATCCAAATCACACATTGCAGCTCAATATTCAGTGAGGACAGGGCCTTTTTAAGTCGAAATGTGCAAAAAAGCGTCCTATCGCTCTGAAACGGCTGTTTTGCTCTCCACCACATTTACTGTCAGACTGGCCGAATTAGACCGATTCTGCCTCTTTCTTGCCTCTGCATGTGAAGAACAGGGTGCTTGTGAGCATATTGTGCAGTTTCAAGCAGGTAGCTGGCTTGGAACGGGACCGGTGGGGCAGAGCAATCCTAGCGGCTCGCCCGAGCAGTGGAAGCCGGCGAGGGTGCGCGTTCAGCCGGATGAATGGGGCGCTGTCAGGGCCCCTCTCGTGGAGGATAAAAATCATGCTTTTTCCCTCATTACACATCCCATGCGAGCTTGTAATGATAAAACCTCATCCAAATCACACATTGCAGCTCAATATTCAGTGAGGACAGGGCCTTTTTAAGTCGAAATGTGCAAAAAAGCGTCCTATCGCTCTGAAACGGCTGTTTTGCTCTCCACCACATTTACTGTCAGACTGGCCGAATTAGACCGATTCTGCCTCTTTCTTGCCTCTGCATGTGAAGAACAGGGTGCTTGTGAGCATATTGTGCAGTTTCAAGCAGGTAGCTGGCTTGGAACGGGACCGGTGGGGCAGAGCAATCCTAGCGGCTCGCCCGAGCAGTGGAAGCCGGCGAGGGTGCGCGTTCAGCCGGATGAATGGGGCGCTGTCAGGGCCCCTCTCGTGGAGGATAAAAATCATGCTTTTTCCCTCATTACACATCCCATGCGAGCTTGTAATGATAAAACCTCATCCAAATCACACATTGCAGCTCAATATTCAGTGAGGACAGGGCCTTTTTAAGTCGAAATGTGCAAAAAAGCGTCCTATCGCTCTGAAACGGCTGTTTTGCTCTCCACCACATTTACTGTCAGACTGGCCGAATTAGACCGATTCTGCCTCTTTCTTGCCTCTGCATGTGAAGAACAGGGTGCTTGTGAGCATATTGTGCAGTTTCAAGCAGGTAGCTGGCTTGGAACGGGACCGGTGGGGCAGAGCAATCCTAGCGGCTCGCCCGAGCAGTGGAAGCCGGCGAGGGTGCGCGTTCAGCCGGATGAATGGGGCGCTGTCAGGGCCCCTCTCGTGGAGGATAAAAATCATGCTTTTTCCCTCATTACACATCCCATGCGAGCTTGTAATGATAAAACCTCATCCAAATCACACATTGCAGCTAAATATTCAGTGAGGACAGGGCCTTTTTAAGTCGAAATGTGCAAAAAAAGCATCCTATCGCTCTGAAACGGCTGTTTTGCTCTCCACCACATTTACTGTCAGACTGGCCGAATTAGACCGATTCTGCCTCTTTCTTGCCTCTACATGTGAAGAACAGGGTGCTTGTGAGCATATTGTGCAGTTTCAAGCAGGTAGCTGGCTTGGAACGGGACCGGTGGGGCAGAGCAATCCTAGCGGCTCGCCCGAGCAGTGGAAGCCGGCGAGGGTGCGCGTTCAGCCGGATGAATGGGGCGCTGTCAGGGCCCCTCTCGTGGAGGATAAAAATCATGCTTTTTCCCTCATTACACATCCCATGCGAGCTTGTAATGATAAAACCTCATCCAAATCACACATTGCAGCTAAATATTCAGTGAGGACAGGGCCTTTTTAAGTCGAAATGTGCAAAAAAAGCATCCTATCGCTCTGAAACGGCTGTTTTGCTCTCCACCACATTTACTGTCAGACTGGCCGAATTAGACCGATTCTGCCTCTTTCTTGCCTCTACATGTGAAGAACAGGGTGCTTGTGAGCATATTGTGCAGTTTCAAGCAGGTAGCTGGCTTGGAACGGGACCGGTGGGGCAGAGCAATCCTAGCGGCTCGCCCGAGCAGTGGAAGCCGGCGAGGGTGCGCGTTCAGCCGGATGAATGGGGCGCTGTCAGGGCCCCTCTCGTGGAGGATAAAAATCATGCTTTTTCCCTCATTACACATCCCATGCGAGCTTGTAATGATAAAACCTCATCCAAATCACACATTGCAGCTCAATATTCAGTGAGGACAGGGCCTTTTTAAGTCGAAATGTGCAAAAAAGCGTCCTATCGCTCTGAAACGGCTGTTTTGCTCTCCACCACATTTACTGTCAGACTGGCCGAATTAGACCGATTCTGCCTCTTTCTTGCCTCTGCATGTGAAGAACAGGGTGCTTGTGAGCATATTGTGCAGTTTCAAGCAGGTAGCTGGCTTGGAACGGGACCGGTGGGGCAGAGCAATCCTAGCGGCTCGCCCGAGCAGTGGAAGCCGGCGAGGGTGCGCGTTCAGCCGGATGAATGGGGCGCTGTCAGGGCCCCTCTCGTGGAGGATAAAAATCATGCTTTTTCCCTCATTACACATCCCATGCGAGCTTGTAATGATAAAACCTCATCCAAATCACACATTGCAGCTCAATATTCAGTGAGGACAGGGCCTTTTTAAGTCGAAATGTGCAAAAAAGCGTCCTATCGCTCTGAAACGGCTGTTTTGCTCTCCACCACATTTACTGTCAGACTGGCCGAATTAGACCGATTCTGCCTCTTTCTTGCCTCTGCATGTGAAGAACAGGGTGCTTGTGAGCATATTGTGCAGTTTCAAGCAGGTAGCTGGCTTGGAACGGGACCGGTGGGGCAGAGCAATCCTAGCGGCTCGCCCGAGCAGTGGAAGCCGGCGAGGGTGCGCGTTCAGCCGGATGAATGGGGCGCTGTCAGGGCCCCTCTCGTGGAGGATAAAAATCATGCTTTTTCCCTCATTACACATCCCATGCGAGCTTGTAATGATAAAACCTCATCCAAATCACACATTGCAGCTCAATATTCAGTGAGGACAGGGCCTTTTTAAGTCGAAATGTGCAAAAAAGCGTCCTATCGCTCTGAAACGGCTGTTTTGCTCTCCACCACATTTACTGTCAGACTGGCCGAATTAGACCGATTCTGCCTCTTTCTTGCCTCTGCATGTGAAGAACAGGGTGCTTGTGAGCATATTGTGCAGTTTCAAGCAGGTAGCTGGCTTGGAACGGGACCGGTGGGGCAGAGCAATCCTAGCGGCTCGCCCGAGCAGTGGAAGCCGGCGAGGGTGCGCGTTCAGCCGGATGAATGGGGCGCTGTCAGGGCCCCTCTCGTGGAGGATAAAAATCATGCTTTTTC